>NC_141049.1:35258862-35311362 GCF_041138505.1 Cibotium barometz | reverse complement strand
GGGGTATGGATCTCTGAAAAAATGTAGTAATCTGTGTCTGTCGCCCCCCCTCTGGAGCTGTCTAAGCCTGTAATAATGTCTCTCTGTGGCGCTGTATGTCTAGAATGTATCTCCCCAGTATGCGCTGGTCTGCTGTCTCAAAGATCTGGCGTAGGGAATGTGGCTCTCTGAATAAAATGGGATATCTCTCTCTGATGGCTGTATATGCTCTGCATCTGCATACATAATGCTCCTCACTCTCCACCTCCTCTCTGCACAATCTGCATACCCTCTCCTCTCGGGGGATCCGTGCTGCTCTGCCAGTCTCAATCTCCAATCGGTGTGATGAAACTCTAAGCTGACCAATAGCCACGAGAGAGAGAGAGAGAGAGAGAGAGAGAGAGAGAGAGAGAGAGATGCTCACCACCAAGGAATAGAGGAGGGCTTGGACGTTGCGTGGATAGGAGGGGAGCTGGCACGTTTGCAAAAAGGACGAAACGTAGACGAAAGAGAGGGGCAGCCCGCTGCATTAACGTAGGCGGCCGCTGCAACCTGCGGCCCTGCAAGAATAACTGTCGTGCTACAGTTTGGGACCTGCAAGAAAGGCGGCCCAGTAAAGGTGGGCAGCCGTGCAGTGTCGTGTGACTTCCTGAGAGCTCTTGCATTAACGTAGGCGGCTACTGCAACCTGCGGCCCTGCTGCCACGCTACAACTCGGGACCTACAATAAGAAAGGCGGCCCAGCAAAGGTGGGCGGCCCATGCGGTGTCGTGCGGTGCATGCAAGAAGGCTAGATATGCGACGGGCGAATAAGGCTTGTAAGAAGGCCAGATAAAAAGAGGACACGTGGGGCAGGCGAAATAAGCCGTGTAATTATATAGATACTCACTTAAGAGGCCAATATGGCACCAAAATGTTTTTGGATTTCCATTAAATATATTCTCCGAGGCTTTCAAGAATAAGAGTGTTTTTCAAAAGTTCCATTTTAGTATGGCTTGAAAAAGTCAATGAAATGATAACCCTCCATATGCTTCCTATTTGCATGCATTCACCGCTCCATGTCCTATCTATTTAATGTAAAATAGTCATTAGAGAAAAATTAAACCCTTATTTTTCTTTGATGCAGGTTTGGTTAAAAAATTTTGACGACTACTAGAAGGGAGCAAAGTACTCCGAGAGGACCCCTCATATCCTCTACAAAGTGAGGGCAAAGTAACTATCGGGTGTCCAGCCTAGGATCGAACCTGGTACCTCCAGGTTACAAACCACCTCGTAGGCTTGGAAGTCCTCCCGTCTGAAATATGCTTGCTCCAACTAAGGCTTAGGCTTGGAAGTCCTCCCGTCTTAAATATGCTTGCTCCAACTATAGGGAGAGAAGGAGACTAATCTTCAAGTAATTTTAAACATCGAGAGAACGATACCTTAAATGACACGGGATTTCCAAGGTTGTCGCCGCTCATTCGTGGACGGACAACGCTTTTTTAGAAGCTGACGTGTAAAAGGCTATCCAATAATTTTAATCAATTATTATTGCGAACAAAATTTTGGTGCCTTATTTTATTTTTGATATCTATTTCTTAGTCTTTCTAATAAGCAAGTGTGCCCATTTTCCCAGAGGCGCTTGGAGACAAAGGTAAGCAACCGTAACCAAACAAATTGGATGGATAGTGAATGCAGTAGCAATGATGTCAATTCTTATTGGGATTGGCTGATCTGAAGCTCTGAAGTAGCTCTTGGTAGCACGCATACGTGATAACGATGGGCTTCACTGGAGCGAACAGCATATGCTGCTTGAGAGAAGGACATGGATGGGACATCTGCTAGTGAGAGAAGAACATGGATGGGACATCTGCTTGAGAGAAGGACATGGATGGGATCATAGCATATGCTGATTGAACAAGAGGACTTGAAGTAAGGGCATGGCTGAATGGGATCATAGCATGTGGTGAACAAGAGGGCTTAAGCTATATCTGCTAGGGTTGGGTACAAGTGGAAGCATAGATCTAGGTGTAGCTTTCAAGTGCTTACAGGAGAACTAGGGGGGAGACACCCCATCCATCTAGGAAAACTTGTGTGATTGCAAGCCCTGCCGGGGCAGGAGCTTGGATGGGGTAGATCCCTCATCCAAACCTAACGAGCGGTGATGATGGGCCCTCACATTCTGTCCACCTTACATGTCTTAAGGGCCTTAGGTCCAGACTGCAAGCAATTACATCCAAAGCACAGGAAGTAAGACAGGGATGATAAGCGTAGAATTGGCTCTGATGTCCTTGGAACAGACACCACTTGAGTGCCTGTCACCGGAAAATTTCATCTTCATTTTGCAAAAATGTAGAGAAAAGAAAGATCTCATGAATGCCTTGCGAGTACACATGCACATGTGCACCAATGGACTGGAAACCTACAGAGAACTGGGCAACCATCTTGTCCCCATGCTTGTGGAATGTGGAAGTGTTTCAGTTGCCCAGCAGGCTTTCCACAGGTTGGATTACCGAAATGAACATTCATGGACTTCTCTGATACAGGGATACACTGATTGTGGAGAATATCAGCATGCTTTTGACCTGTTCTACAGTATGCACGAAGATTCTGTACAACCAAGTACCTTTACATTTCAGGCCATAATAAAAGCTTGCGCTAGGCAGAGTTGTATTGAAAGGGGCCACGAAACACATGCCAAGATTGTAAAGGAGGGAATTGAGGGAGATCTTTTTATTGGTAGTACCTTGGTGGATATGTATGCAAAATGTGGCTTACTTGCGGAGGCAGGGGACGTGTTTGACAAGTTGCCAGCTCGAAATGTAGTTGTGTGGACTGCCCTTATCATGGGATACACCGAAAATGGGCTGGGTGAGACAGCATTGGAATGTTTGGAACACATGCAAGAAGAGGGTGAATCTCCAAATGCTGTCACGTTTACATGCGCTTTGAAATGTTGCAGCAACATAGCTTCCATGGTGAATGGTCGAAAATTACATGCTGACATCGCTAAAGAAGGATTTGAAAGTGAACCTAATGTAGGTAATGCTTTGGTGGATATGTATGCAAAATGTGGCTCACTATCAGAAGCACAGGAAGTGTTTAATGAGCTGCCAGTTCAAGACATAATCTCTTGGACCACACTGATTGCAGGGTATGCTGACCAAGGGCTTGGTGAGCAGTCGTTGAATTGCTTGGAAAAGATGCAACAGGAAGGCATGTCTCCCAATGCCGTCACACTTCTTTGTGGCATGAAAGGTTGCAGCAGTATAGGTGCATTAGGCAGGGGTCGCAAGCTACACATCGAGATTGCTAAAGAAGGTTTTGAAAGAGACACTTCTGTTGGTAATACATTGGTGGATCTGTATGCAAAATGTGGCTCAATTTTAGAAGCCAGGGCAGTGTTTGACGAGCTGCCAGTTCGGAATGTGGTCTCATGGACTGCACTTATTGCCGCATATGTAGAAAATGGGCTAGGTGAGGAAGCTTTGAGCTGTTTAGAAATGATGCAAGCAGAGGGCATGTCTGTGGATGGCATCCTGGTTGTTTTTGGCTTGAAGGCATGTGGCAGCTTAGGAGCCATAAGCAAGGGCCGAGAAATACACTTTGAGATTGCCAAAGAGGGGCTTGAAAAGGACCCTTTGGTTGGAAGTGCTTTGATAGATATGTATGCAAAATGTGGCTCGCTCGTAGAGGCACAGGATATTTTTGATGTGCTACCAATTCAAAATGTTGTCTCCTGGACGGCGCTGATTACAGGTTATGCTGGTCAGGCAAAGAGCAAAAGTGTTTTCTGTTTGTTTGAGAGGATGAGGGAGGAAGGCGTGAAGCCAGATGATATCACATTCCATAGTGTTCTGATCGCATGTAGTCATGTGGGTCTTATGGATAAGGGTCTGAAGTATCTTGAAGTTGCTAGCAAAGACTACGGCTTTTGTCTGACACTTGAGCATTACAATTGCATCGTTGATCTCCTTAGCCGCACCGGCCAGCTCAATGAAGCCATGGCAATGTTGGAGAAAATGCCTTTCCAACCTAATGATGTAACATGGACAATCTTGTTGAGTGCTTGTCAAAGGTGGGATAATGTAGCACTTGGTAGACAGGTCTTCGAACGGGCCATAAAATCGAATTACAAGCAAGATTCAGCATTCATTTTAATGTCCAACATTTATGCAGACACTAAGCTGTAGAAATACTCAACATAGACCCTTTAGAGGCTGTCCATCTTAGTGCAGTTGCGTCAGAGTCTACCTAATTCAAGGTAGCCATCCACGTCATTGAATAAGACTGGTATGGGGGGCATTGATTGAAACAGTTTCTACACAACAACATGCAGCAGCCTTGTAATTATAAAGTTACCACCATGATCCAACGGTTGTTGCACCAGCCTTGTTATTAAAAAGTTACCAGGCCTTATGGATAAGGGCCTAAAGTATCTTGAAGTTCTTAGCAAAGACTACGGCTTTTGTCTGACGCTTGGGCATTACAATTACATCGTTGATCTCCCAATGGAACAGGAAGGTGTGTCTCCCAATGCCGTCACACTTCTTTGTGGCATGAAAGGTTGCAGCAGTAAAAGGTGCATTAGGCAGGGGTCGCAAGCTACACATCGAGATTGCTAAAGAAGGTTTTGAAAGAGACACTTCTGTTGGTAATACATTGGTGCATCTGTATGCAAAATGTGGGTCAATTTTAGAAGTCAGGGCAGTGTTTGACGAGCTGCCAGTTTGGAATGTGGTCTCATGGACTGCACTTATTGCCACATATGCAGAAAATGGGCTAGGTGAAGAAGCTTTGAGCTGTTTAGAAATGATGCAAGGAGAGGGCATGTCTGTGGATGGCATCCTGATTTTTTCGGCTTGAAGGCATGTGACAGCTTAGGAGCCATAAGCAAGGGCCGAGAAATACGCTTTGAGATTGCCAAAGAGGGGCTCGAAAAGGACCCTTTGGTTGGAAGTGCTTTGATAGATATGTATGCAAAATGTGGCTCGCTCATAGAGGCACAGGATATTTTTGATGTGCTACCAATTCAAAATCTTGTCTCCTGGACGGCATTGATTACAGGTTATGCTGGTCAGGCAAAGAGTAAAAGTGTTTTCTGTTTGTTTGAGAGGATGAGGGAGGAAGGCGTGAAGCCAGATGATATCACATTCCATAGTGTTCTGATCGCATGTAGTCATGTGGGTCTTATGGATAAGGGTCTGAAGTATCTTGAAGTTGCTAGCAAAGACTACGGCTTTTGTCTGAAGCTTGAGCATTACAATTGCATCATTGATCTCCTTAGCGGCACCGGACAGCTCAATGAAGCCATGGCAATGTTGGAGAAAATGCCTTTCCAACCTAATGATGTAACATGGACAATCTTGTTGAGTGCTTGTCAAAGGTGGGATAATGTAGCACTTGGTAGACAGGTCTTCGAACATGCCATAAAATTGAATTACAAGCAAGATTCAGCATTCATTTTAATGTCCAACATTTATGCAGACACTAAGCTGTAGAAATACTCAACATAGACCCTTTAGAGGCTGTCCATCTTAGTGCAGTTGTAACTCGCGGCGGTGCTCGGGGGACTAGGGCCTTTGACACACTTGTTGATACCATTAAAGCATATTAAACATTTACATTTAAACATGGCCACAGCCTTAACGCATATCCATCATCACTTTGCATAAAACATAAAGCTGGACAAAACATCCACAAATGCTGAAAACGGAGCTTGCACGTGTGACACCGCATAGAGGCCGGAATGGGCCGACCTCCCCCCCCCCCCCCCCCCCCCCCCCCCTTGGAGTATTTTATTATCCAAGGAGAGTAATATCATGTACAAGCTTTGAGGACCTTACTCTCCCCACGGGAGATGCCGGATTATCCATATACAAATGCCATAACACAGCCCAACACGAGGCAACCAAGCCGGAACATAGGCTGTAGAAATGCCGAGCCAACAATATAATCCATATATTCTTCCCCAAAAACCACGGGTCTTCATGCAATAGAGTTGGTACAGCAAGTATAACTCTCCATTCAGTCGGTACAGCAGGTACAGTGGTTCGTACAGCAAGTACAAAAGCTGGTACAATCGATACAATGGTTGGTATAGCAAGTACAACAAGTACAAGTGCTGATATAGCAGGTACAGTGTTTGGTACAGCAGGTACACGGGCTTGTACAACAAGTACAAAAGTTAATACAGTCGGTACAATGGACGGTACAGCAAGTACAATAAGTACAATGATTAGTACAATCAATACAATGGCTGGTACAGTAGGTACAAAGGTTGGTACAACAAGTACAATGACTAGAAATCATAATAAATGATTAAATACCCTTGCCTTCAATATTTCTTCGCGATGGAAGCCTCCAAAACAATCCCCAACAGCCGGTATTCTTCATGGGCAGCCTTCAAGAGAGAGAAAGAGAGTAGCCATCATTAGGGAAGCCTTCAACGGTGGTAGAGGCTAGTGTGCAGCAAGAGAGCCTCCATTAATGAAGAGAGAGAGCTCCAATGTATAGATTTGGACCTCCCATGAGCTAAAATGGCAAGAGAAGGCTACAATGACAAGTGGAGAGCCACACAATAGCTGAAGTGACAAGTATGAGACCACTTGTCTCACTTTGATCCACTTTCTAACAAACGTCAGGCCACTTGTCTCACTTTGGTCCACTTCTTGCCACATGTCCCAATCTAAGAGATAGGTCCTTCCATAAACTTTATCTCTAAAAATATCTCAACTGGTAGACATTTTGTCATAGGCACTTTGCCAACTCTTGGTATCTGCTCAATTCCAAATGTAGTGACGCGAACAGAATTTCCATCGAAGCAGGCCAAAAATAGCAACTCTCCTAAATTTTAGGAGTGTGGTCCTTTGTATTCTAGGATAATCCCCCATTCCCAAAGCTTGTACTTTCTAAATATTTAGACATCTTGGAGTCCACAAGACCTCTTTCATACTGGGAAATTTCCAGACTGGTGACATCCTCCCTAGCTTCTTAAAAGTTGTCCCCAACTTTAAGCTTGAAGCCATATATATAATCATGTCCCATCAAGTGGGCGAGACGAGACAGTCTCAAAAATCTAATATAATTGAAGAATCCATGCTCCAAAGAAATGGGTGAGACTAAATAAGTCTCCATAATACCAATATCAAAATCATGTCTCAAAATAAATGGGCGAGAATTCCATGGAAGATATGCTAGACACAGGCACAAGAGCCAATTGTGTCTCAATCACCAATATCAATGAGATAATCATATGCCAATGAAAATCACCAACCAGCTGCTAAGACACTTAAATAAGTGCCATGCACAAGAAACTAGTGCCTCGCACAGAAACATGTGCTATGCACACAAGCTGGTGCCATTCATCGAGAGCACAAACCATGGTGACAGAAAAGCTGGTTCTTCATCATAATTCTGGCAATCCTTTCTCCCAATCCCAATAGTTCCCATGTTCTCCCATACAATCCCAACTCTGATCAACAAGCATGGTGTGGAAACAATGAAACACTCACTCCACAATCGCAACACGAATCCACGTGTATGGTGGAGTGTTCATTGAATTGCCCTCTCACAATCTCAACATGAATCCACATGCATGGTGAGATGAACAATGAACCTCTTGGCCTCTGTATGGGAAGATAGTGATTCTAATATGGCTTTAAAAAATAAATAAATCCATGTCCCAAATAAATGGGCGAGACAAAACAGTCCCATAAGTCCAGATATCATAATCATGTCCCAAGTAAATGGGCGAGAGAAATCAATCCCATAAGTCCAGATATCATAATCCATGTCCCTAAATGGGCGAGACAAAATAAGTCTCCTGCCAACAAGACATCGGTCCACATGACCCTTGGCATAGACATAAGTCCCGTGCTACCAACCAAGTGTCATGTCTACTTTACCACTTGCACTCCGTGTTGGTATCTGACCAGATACCTTGGATGAGAGGTGGGCTCAAGTAACAAGAAAAAAAAACAATCACTCGCAGGCATAGATAACCTGGTGTTCCATAAGCACTTCTGCTACACATAGTTTATAGGCATTTTGGCCACTAATAAGACATCCTGGAGTCCACAAGACCCCTTTCATAGTGGGAAATTTCCAGGTTGGTGACAGCAGTTGTATTAGAGTCTACCTAATTCAAGGTAGCCATCCACGTCATTGAATAAGACTGGTATGGGGGACATTGATTGAAACAGTTTCTACACAACAACATGCAGCAGCCTTGCAATTATAAAGTCACCACCATGATCCAACCGTTGTTGCACCAGCCTTGTTATTAAAAAGTTACCAGGCCTTATGGATAAGGGCCTGAAGTATCTTGAAGTTCTTAGCAAAGACTACGGCTTTTGTCTGACGCTTGAGCATTACAATTACATCATTGATCTCCTTTGTCGCACTGGCCAGCTCGATGAAGCCATGGCACAGAAAATGCCTTTTCAACCTAATGATGGTTAACGTAGACGGGCCTTCGGTTGTTGAAAATCAGATTGGACGGGAGCTTGCTAATGAGGCTGTTGAGCTCATGTTTGCAAAGGACTCTTTGGGAGACAGGATTGCGTATCTTGTGGTTTCTGTAGCATGCAAAGGATCTTGGACTCTTTTGCACAAGAGGGGGATTGATGGATGGAGTCAGACTCTACGAAGGGAGTGACTCAGATTGGAAGGAGAGCCAAACACGAGGCCCTTGACATCATGCTACAATTTTTCCCTTGGCTCAGGAGCAGTAAGAGGCAGCCATCTATTGCCTTGTCGTCGACAGACGAGCTACTTGTGGTGCTGCTTCCGAGGTGGTAAGGTTGTAGAGATTACTTGGTAGGATTGGGTTTCCACTGGCGTTTTGTTCGTGAAAAGATTGTTGCTAATGACATCTTGCTAGAGTTCTGTTCGACAGAGGACAGTGCGGTGGACCTCTTCACGAAGTCTTTATCTCAGGCGATGCTCCGCATTCCTGTATGTATATTTACACCAGGGCCTCTGTTGTGGGTGTGCCTGCCCGATTTAGGTGTTTTCTCATTTTTCCCCACTCCCCATATTTTTCCCTATTTTTACCAGGTGTGGGAGGCTGTGCTATGGCTGTTGGCTCATCCAAGTGGTGGCCGATTGATTCTGCCGCCCCCAAGTTGTCCTCTGTAGCTGGCCGAGTTGATATGTGTGCTGGCCGACTGACAAAAGCTGGCCGACTGGGGCTGCAGCAGATCGTGGACCATTCTTGCTGCTGTCGGCTGGTTTTCTACTGGCTGACTCTGACTGGCTCATAAAGCCCCCACGCAGTTTGTATTCCAGTATTCGGGTTTTCTCTTGTGTATATAGCAAAGTTACACGCCTCTCTCTCTCCCTCTCTATTGCTGTGTTTTTCTGCAGTGCACTTGCTCTTGTGCTTTCAGATCTTGTCTCCATCTCGCTGCATATTCTGACACCATCCACATCACTGAATAAGAAAGTGGTATGGGGGGCATTGATTGAAACAGTTTCTACCCAACAACATGCAGCAGCCTTGTAATTATAAAGTTACAACTTACCACCATGATCAAACCATTGTTGCACCAGCCTTGTTATTATAAAGTCACCAACCGATGCTGGTTTGCTGCTGCAGGTTCGAGTCGTCTTCTCCTAGGTGAGGTGTCGTCAGTTGCACAAAACACACAGTGGTCAAAATGTCCCAGCTGACTGAAAACTGCCCCCCACATTCTTTGAGAATTGCAAAAATGGAAATGAAATTGGACCCCAACAGTGAGTTTACATTCCAACACTTCACATAGCCAAGGCCATACACATGCACAAGGTCTAGTTAATAAATGTGCATGGTTACATCACGAGGATGAGCCGGTTTAAGGTGCACCACGCTTGTAATGGGCACGGTGACATCATGAGGACGAGCTGATTTAAGATGTGCCACACTGGCAATTGCAGCGCTTGAACTATGGTGCTTTCAAACTCTCCATGTGACAGCTTTCAAACTCTCCATATGACAGCTATGCAGGATTTAGTCGCTTAAGGCCGAGTTTGATGTGGCATTTTAACTAGCATGGCTTTTCCCTACTTTGACAATCACTGCTTTCCAATGCTGCCGTGGAAACGCAGTGATTGGCAAATGTGTCAACAGGGTTGACAACAGCTCCTACTGGGCACAAATGTGAGAATGGGGTTGGGGGCCACCAACAGTAGTCCTAACTCTAGCTACTACAATCAAAGATTGTCGAGATGGATGCATTCTAATAAGAAGAGATAAATGAAGAAAAAAAATGACAACAAAAAAAATTGGTCCAGGTATGATGATTGGATGGAAGCACATCCCTGTGGACCACTTTCCAAAGAAAGTCTTGATTGAGCCTCCTTGGACAACTCATCTTTGTTACTTTCTTTCTTAAAATAGCCAACCTCGTCCAGCTGAATCCAAACCAACTGGATTCTTAGACTCTCAGGAACATGTAGCACATGGCTGAATTAACCACATACATAGACAGTTAAGAACATGTACCACCCTTGGTAATATACGATGTGCAGGTAATATCAAACTTGACAAGGTCATATGCAAATCTACAAAACAACAAAGTCAGAAAAGGTCTCATGGGTGATTCAATTGTAAATGGATTTGCAAGACTTTATTGCCAATAACACCCATATGAGACTCTGCTTTTGTTGTTGCATTGGCAGGTTAAGCTTGCAACAACCTAGGGCCCTACACGCTAATCCTCAAAATGTGAGCCCATGGGCTATATACAAGCTTAGTTGCCCAGCCATGAGCAGATGCCCCGCCTGTCATCATCAGATTCTTTGACAGCAAGACGGGTGAGTTATGTGTAAGGGGCCTGAATGCTGATACTACAAATCAATCTCTAGCATAAAGCAAACCATACCATTCATTGCAAGCATTTAAGATTTGACATATGACCTTCGAATGTTTGCACAAGCTTTCCCTTGTAGCATTTGCTGTATGCAATCAACTCCCTTGTCCAACACCTCATAAGCCACAACATCAAACCTCTAGCTTTTTTTATTTAAAATACCTCTAAAAAAGAAAGGTTTAATTGCCACTCAAGTTATAGTTGAAGACATGCGAGGCATCTTGTAGCCCACCAAAGAAAACAAATGTATACAGATTGCACTTAGCTGGCAGCATTGGATTTTTGGAAGCAAGTACAGAATATTGAGAAATGTAAGCTACTGCAAAATGGGGGAAAAAAAAGCAGTGCTAGCCAAGTGCACAGCATAACCTTCAGAGTTACCTATGCCTAGGAAATTACTGTTACAATGCCCTGAGAGCTATCAAATTTTGTGATCACAGAAAATCAAGCCCATAGGGATCGAAACGTTGCTCCAGACTTGGACAAGCTTTATACCAACCTCTTCAGTATCTAGTTCACAGAAGAATTTGTTGCTTGGAAGATGATAGCCTCAGAGGAATGAAGTGTTGGACCGCACGTTATGTAGCAGGTTATGAGCAATGTGATCACGCCTCTGCATCGATTGCTGAGACCATGGTATGGTTTCGGAGTACATCTCATCATCTTGAATTTGATAGAAGGGCTCAGTGTCATAGCTTTCATTGTACTGTTCACAGATGTTATGCAGGACACAACACGCTCCAAGAATGGCGGGCAGCTCCTGCAACTTCACCTCAGCTCGCTTCTGCAAGAAGCGCCACCGCCCTTTCAACCGGCTGAAAGCATTTCTACCTATCTTGACAACTTCTTCTGCCTTTTCATTGAAGGCATGCTGTGTCCATGTTAAGTGATGCTGGGCATAAGGAACAAGCAGCCAGTCCAAGGGAGGGTAACCTGGACCACCCACAACCCATACACCTTGCAGGAAACCCCCAAGCCCACGTTGATATAGTGCTGACTTTTCCAGCACATGTTCATCCGACAGTGAGCCTGGCCAGCCTATGCACACATCTGTGAACACCCCATTAGTGTCCACCACACCCTGCACGGTGACAGAGTAGGAGGTTTTCTGGTTCTTCTCAGTATGTCTTCTATTGAAGTAAGCTGCGACGTTGATTTTTGGTGCAATGATGGGGATGTGGGTGGTGTACATGGCCCCAATGACATCGGAGATGCCAGAGATGCGCTGGAACTCATCGGCGACAGTACAGGTGCGATCATCAGAGGGCCATTGGACATACTTGGGAAGGAGGACATCATTAATGGCGGCACAAACCTCAAGGACGAGCTTATGGCATGTAGAGATGCCAAGGCCAAAGCGTTTGCTGACAAGACGTAGGGGCTCGCCGGTGGCGAGGCGCCAGATGCAGACAGCAACCCGCTGCCTGACAGGAATGGCTTGTCTAAGCATGGTGTCCTCCTTGGCAACAGAGGCACCGAGCTCCTCGCAGATCTTCTCAAAGGTGGATCTGGTCATGCGGAAGGCTTGATGAAACTCGGATTCTGGAAAGCTAGGGTTGTTGCAACGCTCCCACCATGCCTGTGATCTGGTTTTGACCCACAGCCTTCTCTGGACACTCTGTTGGGTAGAGATGGCGGCACCGACGGCTGTAGCGGCGAGGCGGGCTCTCTTGAGCCTGCACCGCTCGATTTCTTCCAAGTCTGCAGAGTCTTCTTGGAGCTGCCGGTAGCGAGCCTGGAGGGCCTCGCGGCGGCGCTTGTGGTCCTTTTCAAAACTCTCTCTCTCCAGCTTGTGGCAATTCTCGAACTCTTCCTGCTCCTGCCTCTGCTGCTCTTCGCAAATCACCAACAACAACAGGAGCCGGTATATAGTCTCCTTGCGAAGGCCTGGGCTGTGAATACTGCTGCTATGATTCACGAGGGCTTCCATAGAACACACACACACACACACACACACACACGCCTTCCCTCTCCAGGCTTTATTCAAAAGACCCAAACCTGAACACGGTTTTAATTGTGTCACAACTGAGCTCACGCGCAGTCGTTGCTTCCTAGCTTGGCAAACCGCGTTGTCCTCCACTTCATTTCATGGCATCTCGTGTCATTTCATTTCATTTCAGCCGACCTCACTCTTTTGTGCCGCCCCTCAAAATTTGAAATTTCCAAATTCATTAGAGTAGAGTATTGATAAACCCTCAAATAGGATTTCAAAGGTTTTGACAACTACCCATGTGAGGCCATTAAGCTTAAATGAGGCCTCAGCCCACTACATTTAACATGAGGCGTCATTACAGAGTTGGGCGGCCTTTCAGACCACCCTCTGTATGAAGCACCACTAAAGAGTCTTGTGGACCTATAGCATTGGAGTAGTTGGTGCGTGCTATCGTGAGTACGGCCACCTCAAATCATTAGCTTTTGCAAACAAAACCAAAACAAAATTTCATTACATGCCCAAGCCACTAAACACATCATTAATAGTAAATGATAACATGCCCAAGCCACCCTCAGCACTATCTACCACGGGGTCTTAAAGACCCTTGTCTCAGGTGAGATCAATGGATGGCAGTGATCTAAATTGCGAAGCCTTTTTTGGGCCGTCGAATAAAGTAAACTCGGACAAGTAAAGTACGCCGACACATCGCGAAGTAATATAATGGCTTAAAACCACATGGTTTCATTGCTTGAAGGTATAGTGTATATAGAATTAAAATAAATGCATTAAAAAATGATATGAAAGTCGGCATAAATCTTGTGGTACAAAATAAACAAAAATGAGTTATTAAATGTTAATAAAAAGCTAACTTTAAAATATTAACATAAAATATAGATAGTTAATTATTAACTAATTAAATTTAATTAGTGAGTTAGATTTTATATTTATTGAGATAAATAATAAAGTAAAAATGTAAACGTATTTATTAAATTTTAATCATAAAACTAAGTAAAAATATAAAAAAAAGTTATCATAAACATTAAAATATACATACTCAATTATCAATTGATTGAATTTGTTTAGTTATTTAGATTCTATATTTATTGAGATAAATAATAAAGTTATTAAGATATATAATAGCATTTTAAAACTAAAGAAATATGTATTATTTAAATGATTAAAATAAATACTTGAGTCACACAAAAAACACTTATCATTAACACAAATTATAGGGTAAATATACTTATAAACCCAAAGACATATAATAATCTATAAAATTTAAATTATAAGGTTAGCAATCACTTTTCCCCATCAATATTTTTTAACAATAATTTTAGATGTGCATCAATAACCATCAAGCACTTTTCCCCATCAATATTTTTTAGCAATCACTTTTCCCCATCAATTTATAAGGTTAGCAATCACTTTCTCCCCATCAATATTTTTTAACAATAATTTTATATGTGCATTAATAACCCCTTTCTATGCCATTTCCATGGGTCCATTACTAGTCACTATAAATGTAAAACATTGAGAGGTATGACTAGTAATGGACCCATTTCCATGGGTCCATTACTAGTCACTATAAATGCAAAACATTGAGAGGTATGACAAGTGTATTATTGGAAATGATATTTTCTTGGCAACTATTCAGTTTAATCTTGGAACACAAATCTAGAGTTTAAGATTATTCCCTCACTCACATCTTGCATTTCAAGAAAAGGAATAATTTTTTGTTGTTAAAGTTGTCTTGAAGAATCTATACTAGACAATATGAGGTTGCTCAAT
The DNA here is from genome assembly GCF_041138505.1 of Cibotium barometz. Lineage (NCBI taxonomy): Eukaryota > Viridiplantae > Streptophyta > Polypodiopsida > Cyatheales > Cibotiaceae > Cibotium > Cibotium barometz. Next base: position 35,296,831 of record NC_141049.1, on the reverse strand, counting down.
TTCTCATTGCTTAAGCATAGGCTATTGCCCTATGCATGCATTGCACATGCATATTCATATTAGGTGTGCATCATACTCATAACATTGCACAAGTCAAACTATCCAAGGTGATGTGTTTATGTGCGGATGAGATGATATAGAATTTGTGTATTATCATTTATTATCGGCGACATGCTTGACAATGTTTAGTGGCTTAAGCATGTTATCATTTACTATCAATAATGTGCTTGGGAATGTTTGGTGACTTGCCCTCGACACTATCTACCACGGGGTCTTAAAGACCCTTGTCAACTGAGATCAATGGATGGCATTGATCTAAATCGCAACACCTTTTTTGGGCCGTCGGATAAAGTAAACTCGGACAAGAAACCAGGACAAGTAAACTACACCAAGTAAACTAAAAAGTAAAATGGGAAAATTCCATCTTAGTTTACTTTGTAGTTTAATAAGCAATCATAGTTTACTTCCAAGTTCACTTTGTAGTTTACTAAGCGGGCATAGTTTACTTCCTAGTTCACTCGGCAAATCATAGATTACTTCGTAGTTTACACTATTGGGTGAGGGCGAGGGTGAGGGTGAATTTGGGTTTGGGACTTAGAAAAACTTAGAGCAAGATGTTATGTGCAAAACTTACACTATTGGGTGAGGGCGAGGGTGAGGGTGAATTTGGGTTTGGGACTTAGAAAAACTTAGAGCAAGATGCTATGTGCAAAACTCGAGACCTTGGGTCATCTTTGGGAACATCTTACCACTAATATAATTTGCATTGCTACCTATACACTATTGATTGTGCCCTTTTCATCTTGCGTCGTAGTGTACATTGATATTAATACACTACTAATCATTTCCTTTTCATTTATGGATATTATGATTTATACTCTATTCACATCGGAATTCTATCAATGCCCTTTTAAAGGCTACAACCTACCCTACATCATAGTTTAAGCTATAACATCCTTCATCCTCCCTCATGATTATATAGTCCTTCTAATATGTTAGTGAATCTAGATACATAAAATTATACTCTTCCTATTATGGCTTCTACTTGTAGCCTTAACCCTTACATAAAATTATACTCTTCCTATTATGGCTTCTACTTGTAGCCTTAACCCTTACTTAAAATTATACTCTTCCTTTTATAGCTACTACTTGTAGCCTTAACCATTACATAAAATTATACTCTTTCTACTATGGTTACTACTTAATGTCTTAACCCTTACATTGGAACATTGTCTCTATCTTACATCACAATTGAACATACATGAAAATTTGAATCGTAAACCCCTATAAACTTAGTAAGCATTCAATTCCTATATCTCTTTGCCTTTAACTCCCAAACTCTTCCAAATTAGCTCTAAACTCATTCAAATTCACCACACATGCAAATGTTGATTAATACGTCACAAAAAATAGCCACCAACCCTCAATGCTCTAGCATGTTATTACTTGTGGACCAATAATAAAGAAAAAAAGGCATGTTAGGCATCACCACACTATTCTTGATTTCCTTAATAGCAGTATAAATAAGTACTTTTATTTGATAATGGAATAAGAAAATTATAAGCCTTAATAATTTTCATATACAAGGGCAAGAGCCAAGGTGATGGAAAAAAAAGAGTGAAATTCTAGCATATGAGACAATTTTTGTCAATTATTCACTTGAGCTTAAATAGTACTACACTCTCACATAAATAGTAGTGCACTCTCACATATTACTAATAATTTTATTCACTTAAATAGTATTTCACTCTCATAATTTTCTTAGTTTTTATTTCTTGTAAGAAGAGTTCATCATTATTCTCATTTTCATATAAGAGTTGAGTCTTTTCGCCTAGAGGAGTGGAGACAAGACTTAAAAAAATAAACAAGTAGGATACTAAACAATATATAGTATAATGTCAATTTGTGAAGCACCCTTTTAATGGTATGTGTCCTTAAAATTTAATAAATTAACAATTACATATTCTATTAAGCCCTTCAATGTCAAATGGGCTCACAATATGTGAACATGGAAACAAGGTAGCAAAAAGCTATGCAAAAGCATTCTACGTCAATTACTGGTTGGTCCCATAGATGAAAATTTTGACATGTTTTGATACCTATGTTTACATCTTATGCTTATGTTAGAGCAGCCAAAGTGCCTCAAGGTTATTTTGGTTATGTTTTTGAGCCACCCTATTATTGCATGTAAGCACTATATGAATCTCCCTTTTTAACATTATTTATATATATATTTTTGCAAATGTAATCAATGTTTTAGCATAGTTATGGGTATAACTATGGCTTATTCATGAGTGTTTTTAGCCCCTTGAACAAAAACATGCACACATTTGTGGTTTTAAATGAATTTGTTCTCGTATAGTTTCACATAAATTCATACTTAATGTGGACGTAGTTCAAGTGCGAACAATGCACACATTAATGTGGATGTAATTTAAGTGTGAACAATGCGCACATTTAATATGGATGTAATTTAAGTGTGAACAATGCGCACATTTAATATGGATGTAATTCGAGTGTGAACAATGCACACATTTAATATGGATGTAATTCGAGTGTGAACAATGCACACATTTAGTATGGAAGTAATTCGAGTGTGAACAATGCACACATTTAGTGTCGATGTAATTCGAGCACACATTTGTGTGGATGTGATTTGAGTGTGAACAAATGCACACATTAGTGTGGATGTAATTTGAGTGTGAACAATGCACACATTTAGTGTGGATGTAATTAGAGTATGAACAATACGCACATTGTTTTACAACTAAAACATGACAAAAGTTGACCTTCATTAGACCTTATTTAGTATGAATGGCATTTGAGTATGAATGTAATTCAAGTGTGAACAATGCATACATTGTTTTGCAACTAAAACATGACAAAAGTTGACCTTCATTAGACCTTATTTAGTGTGAATGTAATTCGAGTGTGAACAATGCACACATTGTTTTGTAGGTAAAACATGACAAAAGTTGACCTTCATTAGACCTTATTTAGTGTGAATGGCATTTGAGTATGAATGTAATTCGAGTGTGAACAATGCACACATTGTTTTGTAGCTAAAACATGACAAAAGTTGACCTTCATTAGACCTTATTTAGTGTGAATATGGCATTTGAGTATGAATGTAATTCAAGTGTGAACAATGCACACATTGTTTTGCAACTAAAACATGACAAAAGTTGACCTTCATTAGACCTTATTTAGTGTGAATGTAATTCGAGTGTGAATAATACACACATTGTTTTGTAGTAGCTAAAACATGACAAAAGTTGACCTTCATTAGAGCTTGTTTAAATTTGTGTAAACAATGCACACATTGTTTTGTAGCTAAAAAAAGACAAAAGTTGACCTTCATTAGACCTTATTCGAATTTGTGTAAACAATGCACACATTGTTTTGCAACTAAAACATGACAAAAGTTGACCATCGTTAGACCTTATTTAAATTAGCGATGCACACATTGTTTTATAATTTGAGTATGAATGTAATGCACACATTGTTTTGTAACTAAAACATGACAAAAGTTGAACTTCATTAAACCTTATTTAGTGTGAATATACAACCAAATTCATGTGAACAATGCACACGTTGCCAAAATAATGCACACATTGTTTTGGCAAAAGTTGACCTTCATCATAGCTTATTTCAATACTCATGACCCTCATCACTAGGTGAACCAAAGTATTTAATCCAATTAAAACTAATGGCTTATAAGAAGTTCTAATTGCAATGATTCATCCTACCACCTCACATTTTATGGATTGGATGGTTGTTGATAGTAGGTGCACTACTCACATGACTCATGATGATAGGTCCATTCTACACGATATTTGGCCTAACTCTTTGAAGGTCTCCATTGGCAATTCTTCCAACCTTGAGGCCTCTTGTGTGGGTAACTTGTGACTTAACTCTTCTCTTGGCCAGCCTTCTACTATCCGAGAAGTGCTTTATGTTCCAAGCTCTCTAGAAATCTTCTCTCAATGTTTAGGATTGCAGAGAAAGGCTACGGTGTCTACTTTGATAGTTTAGTTCTTGAGATTATTGACACTAGCACCTTGCAGGTTGTTGCCAAAGGTGTATAGGAAGGCGGTCTTTACAAGTTGAAGGAATTATGAGTCATAGTATCATTTGCTATAACTTCTTCAAAGCTATCATGCCTTGATAACTCAAGAGGATACAATGTTGTGGCATGCTCGCTCTATAAGCACTTGAACAATGCTTCTCTTCAGTAGCACAACAACTATCTTTTGAGCAGATGGTCGAGGGTCTTCTGTAGGCTAAAACCCTCCCAGTACACTTGAGTGGCTTGTTTTCATGATGGCAAGTAACACAGATAGACTTTCCCTCATGAGGCTACTCATGGGGCTTCTCACATCTTGGAGCTTATAAATATCACATCTTGGAGCTTATCCATATGAACTTGTGTGGTCCCATCATGCAGACTACTACTACCCAGGGTGGTGCTAAGTACTTCATGCTTATTATTGATAGTTTTTCACGTAAATTTTGGGTGTATCTCTTAGCGAAAAAAACTTAGGTTTAGTGGGTCGCTCTAGTCAAGAATGCGACCACACAGAAGGTTTGACAAGTCCATTTGGACAATGGAGGAAAATTCATCTCCAAAGCCATCCACAATTTTTGTTCACAAAAAGGTATTGGCCGTCAGTTCGCCACACCTGGCACTCCACAACAAAATGTCACCCATACCATGCTTTCTTCTTCTAATATTCCTCCCTCTTTCTAGGGAGAAGCTGTGATTTTGCTGATATCTACATCATCAACCGTTCTCCCATAAAGGCTGTTGTTAATATGACACCGGAGGAGGCTTTTACATGATAGAAACCTTTAGTTTCACATCTTGGTCTCACCCCGAGCTTACCATAGAGGTTCCTCATCTTCCTGCTTCTTCCTCTTCTTCCCTGGCACCCCCACCCCCCCTTAGCTTCTCCATCCCATGTTTCTCTACCCTCAGCTTCTTCTACTCTTTCTTTGTTTTGTCTATGTGATGGAGGATTTCCCCTAGGCTTCCCCAAAGCTGGAAGCTGTTGTTCGTGACTCTCATCTCTTAGATGTTGATCTTCATCATCTTGTTGACTCCTCCAGCAACACCTTTGTGTTATGACAACAAAATTATTGGGAGCCTAGAGAGCTCAATTGACCGGGCAAGGCACAGGCGGGGTTTAGGGGAGCCAGTGAGAGTGGCCGGAATTATTGGGAGCCTAGAGAGCTCAACTGACTGGGCAAGGGACGGGTGGGGTTTAGGGGAACCAAAATGACTGGGTATGGACTCAAGAGTGGCCGAACACTAGTGAGAGTGGCCTGGCACGTGAAGAGCAACTAGCTAATAAAAGAGTTAGGTCCAATCTTAGAGGGTCATGTGCTCTGGTTTGGAGGAGAGCCAAGAGAGCTTTCAGCACTCTATGATTTGTGAAGAGAATCGTGCAGCTATGGCTACCCTCAGATTGGTATCAGAGCTTATATCCTCAACACATTGAATGTTATAAATTGTGGAGGAGTCCGCTCATGTGCCTGTGTATAAACCAGTCGGATTCGCTATCGCCACCATCTTTGTTATAGCTGTAACAACAAGCATTGGCAAGAAGGCCGACTCCCATGGTGTCCACAACCACCACCACCACCAAAGCAATTGGTCGGCACACCAACTAGTATGGTGTACACAGCACGCCCGCACAACAACCCATGCCGGATTTGGGGAGAAACCATGTTTTAACCTTTGAGGTTTTGAGGCTGTTCCCACGGTGGATTATTCTAGAGGAATTTTGAGCTTTCTTACGAAGATCGGGAGGTGCTTTCACGACAACTCTCACCTTTTCTTCATACCGCACCGGCAATTTCACTTCGAGCTAACAATTTGATTGCTTTCCTAGAGCTTGGACTTAAGGTTGGTGCTTGTGTTTATTCTCTTGCATTGCATTTAGAGCGTCCATATGGAATCTAATAACCTTAATGATTCTGTAAGTGGAGATCCTAGTCGTTTGTCGGACACGAAAAAGACAGTTGGCCGATCCTAGTGTCACACGATGACCGACGATGATCTTCTTGATGATAATTTGGTCAACACTAAACAGTTTAAGGCTCTAGAGTCTCGTACTTTGGACATTGAGACCAAGTACGATAAGATACTCCTCTTTCTTCAAAAGTTAAAGGATAACATGCAAGCTTCTACCATCGTAAGTGCTTCAGTGGGAGGGATGCCAGTGGCTTCCGCCCAAGGGGGCAACATGAATATTGGTACATCTCATTCTAGAGATGCTGTTGCTATTCTAAAATATCTGAAACCTCCAAGTTTTAATAGGGAGGAGAAGGAACGCAATAAGGTTGCGGTCAAACACTTTTTTACAAAAGTGGCAAGATTTGCATCAATTGTGTCAAACTCGAGAGGAGATACGCGCGCTTGAAGTGAGCTTAAATCTAGGAGGTAAAGCATATAAGTGGTGGATGTGCTTGGAGTCCGAAAATCGGCCTACTACATGGGCTGAATTTGAAGGTGCATTCATGAAGGAATTTCTTCCTGAGAATGAGATGGATCGTAATTGGGAAGTGTGGGACAATTGTGAGATGAGAAATCTCACATTGCCTCAGTATATCTCCAATTATAGAGAAATCATTCTCAAGTTGAAAGGTATGGATGACTTTAAAAAAACTTATGGATTTATTCACAGATTAGACTTGAACTATAAGAATCAAGCTAAGCAAAATGAGCCAAAAACTTTAGAAGAAGCAATTAAGTTTGCTTAGATTTTTGATGACACTGTCGAAAAGAAAAAATGTGTGCAGAATGCACAACGAACATCTAATGTGTCCAAAGGTTCCAAGCATCAAGGTCAAAACAAAAGAAAGGGACCTAACCAAAAGAATGACCAATCTAAAAAGTCTAAAGGACCACAAAAATTTCTGAAGCATGAAGATTTTGAAAGAGCTAATAAAGAAAATTTATGTTTTTACTGCATGGAAAAGGGTCATAGTAAACTACAGTGTCCTAAGCTAAAAGAAAATGAGAAAAATCAGCGTGATCAAGTACACACTATTCAAGTTCCCCCTCTAGAGACTTCTCCTAAGCTAAAAGAAAATGAGAAAAATCAACGTGATCAAAGTAAAGAAAAGCAAGTACACACTATTCAAGTGCTCCCTCTAGAGACTTCTCATAAGTTTAAAGAGGTTCAAGTTTATCATGCTGATTCTACTCATGCGTGTTGTGTCACATCATCGATGTGGGTGCCAACATTTGGACCACATGAGTTGGTTTGAATGTATGGTTACATTAAAGGTCACAAGGTACGAGTTATGATTGATGATAGTGCCACGCATAATTTCTTGAACTGTACTTTAGTCAAGAAATTAAATTTGCCGAAAAGTCGAAGTGATCATAAGTATGTGGTTTCTTTGATTTAAAAAAAACGGCAATGATAAAGATGTGTGGGATATAGTAGTTCGTGATGTCCCATTAGTCATTCAAGGTCATGGGATGCATTTGGATTTTCAAGTTATGCATATCACTCAAGCGGATGTTATTCTAGGTCATGAGTGGTTATATAACATTGGTTCATCTTTGTCTAGAAGTTATTTGCATAATTCTTTTGAGTTAGAAGTAGATGGTAATAAAGTACGCTTGTATGTACCCTCCTCACCTCTTATATGCTCTATGGAACTCAATTGCCTTGTACAAAGCTAATGAAGTAGAAAACATCTTTTTGTGTTCCATGAGTCTTGATGATGTCATTTCCTTTTCCACATGTGGAAACAAAAGTGGTTTAATTGAGCACAGTGTTTACATGACTTCTTTTCAATCAAAGCACGTTAACAATAAAAAAATTAATGAATACTTAAAGCAATTGTTACAACAATTTAAAGATGTGTTTCCAAATGAATTACCGAAAGGATTACCTCATGTTTGCGATGTTGAGCATCTAATCGAAGTGATACCTGGCTCAAAGCCAATAAGTAAGCCTCCTTATCGGCTTAGTTTTAAGGAAGCATAAGAAGTAGAATGACAGCTAAAGGAATACCTTAAAAGTGGATTCATTCGACCAAGCGCTTCGCCTTGGGCTTCACCAATTCTATTGGTGAAGAAAAAAGATGGGTCTATGCGACTATGTGTAGACTACCGTGGTTTGAATCAAATCACGATTAAGAATAAGTACCCTTTGCCATGAATAGATGAGTTTTTTAATCAACTCCAAGGGGTAAAGTACTTTACAAAAATCGATTTACGATCCGGATATCATCAAGTGAGAATTTGGGAAGTGGATGTCCAAAAGACAGCTTTTTGAACTAAGTTTGGTCACTATGAGTTTTTAGTCATACCCTTCCGTTTGACTAATGCTCTGGCCACATTCATGACACTTATGGATAGCGTCTTGAAACCTTGTTTAGGAAAATTTATTGTGGTTTTCCTAGAGGATATCCTAATCTATAATTGTACCAAGAAAGAACATCTCGAATCTCGACAAGTATTTGAGTTACTTAGAAAGCATTCACTTTATGCCAAAGAGAGTAAATGTGAGTTCTTCATATGGATCCAACAAAAGTTGAAGCCATATTAAAATGGCCACATCCCACAAACTTAGAAGAATTACAAAATTTTCTTGGTTTGTCTGGATTCTATAGAAAGTATGTTCGAGATTATGCTAAGATAGCTGTTCTGATGACGGATCAGCTTAAAGGAAAGGGAAAGACCTTTGTTTGGGGGGATTCCTAGCAAAGGAGTTTTGAAAAACTTAAGGTAGCTATAGCTACAAATCTCCAAGTTGTCAATCCGAATCAACCCTTTGTGGTAGAGACGGATGCTAGTAATGATGCAGTAGGCACAATCCTTTTACAAGGGGGGAAACCTATTACATTTGAAAGTAAAAAGTTGGACCCAGATCAACAAAATTATTCAGCTAATGAAAGGGAATTATATGCTATTATTCATGGCTTAAAGAAATGGAGGCATTATTAATATGGTGCCAAATTTGAGATAAGGATCATGATAGTATCAAATGGCTATCTAGTCAAAAAGAGTGAAAGGACGTAAAGCTCGATGGCCAGAGTTACTCCAAGAGTTTGACTTTCAACTGAGATATAGAAAAGGACGTTATAATGTGATATCTGTTTCATTGAGTCACATGCCCATGGTTAATGAGTTGAGTTTTACTCAAATTAAGAGTGATTTTTTGGAATCACTTAAGGGGAAGTGCGTTCATGATCCGCATTATGCCCACGTGTGGAGTGTCATAGAGAAGAGGAATCCCTTGACTATAAATAAAGATAGCCCCGTTTAACGAGACAGACACTTCCACTAGCAGTAAGTTTCGAGAGATGTCTCTAGGAGACATGTCACTTACAAGTGATGAAAGAAATCATTGGAAGAAATTTTCCATCGATAATGGTTACCTACTTACAAAGGTAAAGTATGTATACCTTTGGACTCAGACATTAGGTGCCATATTTTATATGAATGTCATGATAGTCCAAGTGTGCAGGTCATCCTGGAATACGGAAGACATATGCACTAGTTAAGAATAATTTTATTGGTTTGGCTTAAGTAAGGACATCCATGACTATGTCTTAAAATGACTATGCACTAGTTAAGAATAATTTTATTGGTTTGGCTTAAGTAAGGACATCCATGACTATGTCTTAAAATGCCAAAAGTGCCAGGTCAATAAGGCAGAATGCCTAAAGGTAGGTGGCTTACTAAGTCCACTAGAGATCCCAAATGGCAAGTGGGAGAGTATCTCAATGGACTTTATAGTTGGATTACCTAAAACAAATAGAGGCCACGATTCAGTTTGGGTGGTCGTGGATAGGTTGACTAAAATGTGTTGATTTATTCCGACAAAAATGACAGTGACTACGCCTGAGTTAGCAAGGCTATTCATTGAAAATATCTATCGACTATATGGCTTACCTACCGATATAGTTAGTGATAGAGATACAAAGTTTAACAATCATTTCTGGCATACTGTGTTAAAGAGATTGGACACCATGCTAAGTATGAGTACGACTGATCATCCTCAAAGTGATGGTCAAATCGAGAGAGTCAACCAAGTCTTGGAAGACATGCTACGAGCATATGTAAACAAAAAGCAAACCAATTGAGAAGATTATTTACCCATATTGGAATTCGCTTATAATAGTGCCAAACATTCAACAACGAGATTTAGTCCATTCATGTTGATGTATGGTTTTCAACACAAGCTCTAGTGGGTGGTGGCTGTTGGACTCGAGAAAGAAAAGATACAAAAGGTTAAAGATTTTCTTCAAGATCTCTAGGAGATTACAAAAATCATGAAAGATAATGTTATAAGAGCACAAGACAGTGTTAAACAATATGCAAACAAAGATCGTAGACATATCATCTTTGAAGAAGGTGACAAAGTGTTTTTAAAGGTTCCCGAACACTTGGAATCTTTGAAAATGGGGAGAAGTCTGAAGCTATCTCCAAGGTTTTGTGGTCCATTTACAATACTTAAAAAAGTAGGTAGTGTTGCTTATAAGTTAGCTTTACTAGAAAGCTCTAAAGTTCATCCAGTTTTTCATGTCAGTAGACTGAAAAAAAAGTTGGGTGATGACGATAATCTCGTCAGTCAAGAGATCATAGTAGAACTTATTGAACCCCTATCCTTACCACACAAACAAAAAAAAGTCTTGGATTTCCAAGAGAAAAGAATTCCACACTCTGTCGAGACAGGAGTGTTTAGTCAAGTGGAAGGATAGACTAGAAGAAGGTTCTACCTAGGAAAAGGTAAGCACACTTAGAAAGAGGTTCCTGAATTTCATTTTTGAGGATAAAGCCTCCTCTTAAGGGGGGAGTAATGTCATGAGAACATAATTATTGGGAGCCTAGAGAGCTCGACCATCCAGAAAAGGCACGGGCAGAGTGTACGGACTCAAGAGTGGTCGGACACTAGTGAGAGTGGTCGAGCACATGTGAAGAGCAACTAGCTAATAAAAGAGTTGGGTCTAATCTTAGAGGGGCAATTTGCTTTTGGCTATGGTTGGGAGGAGAACCAAGAGATATCTCTGCACCTTGTGATTTGTGAAGAGAATTGTGTAGCTATGGATGCCCTCAGACTTTGACACAGGCACAGAGATTACAGTAGCTTTGTCATTCTTGTAACCTTGCCTTGATGAGTAAAGTGGTGCAGTCATATGAGTGTACTACAGCTAAAGAGGTTCTTACTCTTCCAGAGTGGCGGGTATCCATGGAGGCCAAGATTGATTCGATTGAAAGGAATGATACATGGAATTTATATTTCCATGTTGTGTATTTATGGATTCTTAAACTAGAATGTTTGGGTAGCCTTATCCACTTGTACAAGTGCAAAAGTGTGCTCGAACAAACATGAAGTTGAATTCATGTTTGTTCACACAGAACATTCAAAGATAAAACATTTTCAAAATAAATAAATCTTTTCTCAAATTCTGAGATGTCAAGATATCATGTAATCTCCTTGATAGTTTCCAAGTTTGGAGGGGAAAAGAAAAGGGAAAATAGTAGTTTCAACAATGATATCAACAAATTTAGATCGGTTGTAAGGTAGGCCATTATATTTAAATGTTGCAGAGTGCGCTCTGCTATAGTGTTACAGCATCACACAATGTATTGAAGCGAACTCGTATTTGTTGGATATATAGAATGCTCTTTGTTTTGAAGGCTTTGCTAAATTTTGCAGTAGTGATAGTTCACTATGTGTCTCCGCTTCTGTCATTAGCTGAAATGGGTCATCTTGTTCATTGTTCTTGATGATGTTGGTTATGGTGTCTGGCGAAAGTACACACATGCCCAACCGTATGTGAGGACGTTCTGCAAGTGTCTTGTACTTCTTTATAATTGGATTGTTCACTATATTTTATGCAAGTATGCTTGTAATGGTCTGGAGGCTAGGTCTTTTGATATGCGAGCCGCGTTGAAATCAGTCAACCAACAGATAAGGGGATTATCTTATACAGATCTTCTCTCCAGAATGCCACTTGCAATGGCATTAATTGTGGAGGTGATGCTCATTGACACATCTATGATACTAAGAAGTTGGGTATGTAGCCGGTTGCCTATTAGTAGCCGACGAATGTAATCTAGAAATAGGGCACTATACTTGCTTGCCTAGTCATTTTCTTTTTGTAGTTGACGTAAGCACACTAGTATGCTTTAACACCATATTTGTTTGCGTTATCCAGTAACATTACACTTTCTAGCTTCACATTAGTCTTACAACTTTCACTTTCTATTCCATTAAAAGCATCATCTTTGACTATCATCACTGCTCAAATAACCTTGTCAATAAAGTTTCCTCATCTAGGCTCCCATTACCTATCCTAATAGATGAACTTGTGATCAAACCTCTAGGAGACCTCCAATTCCAAAATCTCAGCATTATGAGATTCAATGATGGGTGCCAAAAAGCATCCTATAAGAACAAGGGTATGAACACAACAACCGTAGTGTTTGGATTCCTAAATGATTGCCCATGGCCACAAACCATCACATTGCACATCCTAATAGATAAAGTGGCGATTAGATGTTTGTGAGACCTCCAATTCCAAAATTCACCATCATGAGGGTCAGCAATGATGGGTGCCAAAAAATATCCTATATAAGCACAAGGGTATAAACACGACAGTTGTAGTGCCAAGACTAAGTAGAAGAAGCCCCACCTCCAAGCACTAAGGTCCACACAGGCCAAGCATAGTGGTAAGTGAAAAACAATTGTAAGCATAAGGATACTAAATGGGAATACCAAGATATGTCTTTCCAATTCAGTAACCCAACCCTCATTCTCTAGGACACCAAAATAAAAATACAAAATACCACACCAAAGAGATGGCGGATGCCAAAGGCACTACTAGACACACAAGGATAGTATGCAAGTAGCACCATAATTTGGTTGCCAAAGTTTTCCTCTACCCCACACAAAGCCTCTCTCAAATCACTCCCATGCCCCAAACCAAGAAAGACCAACAACCAAGGCCATAGTGGAAATGGTGGCCCAAAGAACCAAAGCACCCACACTACCCCTCCAAGTTAGCAAAAGCTAAGGAGAAGATAGAACCTAACCATGAACCAAATATAGCCTCAAGTAGCTACAACAACACAAGTGATATCCCCTTCACCCTCCACACATTGATGAAGGGCCAAGCATACTCTTGGAGATCCTTGAGCCTCAAGAAATGCAATCACACATAGCCAACCTACACACTCATTTTGTACTAGTTTGGTCACATGGGGAGCTTAACCTTGATTCTCCTCATCAAAAAAGAATAAGGGGTGAATGTCAAAGAAATCAGAAAGAGAGTTGAAGAAAGTAAGAAGGGAAGAATAATTGAGGAAAGCAATAAAAATAAGATAGCATTCATATGAGGACTTTAAGTGCTAGAGTAGTCCTAGATATTGGAGCCAATACAAGTCCCCAAGAAAAGGGATAAATGAATAAAAATGTTGAGGAAAGGAGGAATGCGAGTCAAAGAAAGCATGAGTGTTGGGGCCATTAAGAGAAAGAAGCATAGGAAAGGAGGAATGAGAGTCAAAGAAAGCACAAGTGTTGGGGCCATTAAGAGAAAGAAGCACAAGAAAGTAAGAATCAGAGTCAAAGAAAGAACGAGTGTTGGGGACATTGAGAGAAAGAATCTTAACAAGGAAAGCAAATGTGCTAGAGGTCAAGTTACTGTCAAGTACCCATAAGAGGATAACCATCTGGCATTCCACATTCATCATCCTCTTATCCATCAAAGGCTTAGAATTGATCCACTCACAACCACAGAAAGTTCACCAAAATTAAGTTTAAGAAGTTCAATAAATTGCCACGTATGTGTCTTTAATAACCTTGGCCTCTAGCAACACATGTACCCTAACCTCTATGTGGTGCAGTGTGTAGCTCACACAAGACTTAAGTCAGGACATGCATGTTTCTCTTCTCCATGTCAATATCCTTGACTATTTCTCCCCATGTACATACCTTGAACACAGAGAACCTCAAGTGACACACACACATTTTTGATGCCTATTTTGCATGTTTTTAATTTATGATGCCCATCTTCAGTGAAAGGTAAAATTATTATTTTCCTTTCACATTGATGTGCATTTAGAATGCTAGGCCGTTATATATATATATATATATATATATATATATACATATATATATATATATATATGTATACATATACATATATATGTATATATATATATATATATATATATATATATATATATATATATATATATATATATATATATATATATAAGCGTGGAATTCATTGTAGCCCCCTGGGCCATGGTTGAGTTTTTGGAATCTCGCAATTGTGCCGTACAAGCTTGCAGAGCCTAAAGCCTACAATGTTGGCTGCGAACTGCTACCTACTAGTAGCTTCTCCAGCATATGCATGTTGTAACTTCCACGTACTTCTTTGACAAGTAAGAAACTAAGGATATTATCGATTTTTATTTATCTTTTTCTTCTTGCCAAGTAATTTTTTTTCTTTTTTAGTAAATTTAAATGAAAAAACATTCTTTAGTAAATTTAAACGAGTCTCTTATTTTCCTTATAAATTTTCATGTGGATTTTTATTTATTTATTACTTGGATTGGGCATGGCTCCCAAAAACAAAAGGCAAAACCTATGTTTAAATAGAATGCCCATCTAGAAATGGAACCAATGAAAGGGAGTTTGACTTGAACGAGGACCTAAATGAAGATTTAGAATTACATGGCATTGATATAGAAAATCTAGAATCATGTGAAGGAAGTAGTACTCAAAAGAGGGCCCAAAAGAAAGTTCTGTAAAGAGTGGAAGGATAAGTTTCCATGGGTACGGAGTATCTTGCAAGAAGATAAAAGCACTAGGAAGTGGGACTGGTGTGAGCATTACAAGATGGGGAATCGGAACTGGATGTTTCACACTTCAGTATGATGCTCTTAAATCACATGCTGCTTGTAGTGGACACAAAACCACAATAGCTAAGTGGTTTGTGAGATTAACAAGCAAAGCAAACCCATCACTCTGCATGTTGCTAAGATGGATGATGCAAACAAGGCCCTAGTCATCACCACAATGAAACTTATGTACTTCATTGCCCAAAGAGATTTGTCCATAGCCATGTATGAGGATTTATGTAGCCTTGACAAGTCTCTAAATGTTCCAAATATGCCAAAAAGCATTGACTACTCTTTATATACTAGTCAATATGTTAGATATCAATTCTCTATGATATAGCCATGCAACTACTTGAGGTACAAACGATTGCATGTTAGGGACTCCTTATTACTCGATCATGCTATGAGAATATTGACAGTGGATTAGAGTTATATTTGATTGTGTATACTACATATTTGAAATGCAAAGGTTTAGGGCCAAAGCATGCCAAGTTCTTGGGTCTATTGAAAATCACATTTACAAGGCATAAATATTTACAATGCATTGAAATAATTTTTATGCCAAAGAGGTTTATGTGCACAAAGATGGTAGGTGTTGCTACTAATGGTGCCTCTACCATGATAGGATGTGAAGTTGGGTTTGTAACCTTGTTGAAGAATGATGTGCCTAGTTTGATTCTAGTGCATTGTATTGCACAACGTGAGGCCCTTGCTATTTTGCTCATGATTCAAAGAGATTCCCCGAACTCATGTTTGTGGAAAAGGTTGCCAATAACTTTTATTCCTAGTTTGACAATTCCTCGAAAAGGAACAATGAGTTTGTTAACCCTCATCGGACACCTCTCTAGTGTCATTGTATATTTTACGTGTGCAATTGCCACTTGTCTATGAAAGGTGCACCATGGGATTAATAATGGAGATTGTATTCTTAGATTAAGTGTTTACATAAGCCTAGGCGGCCATGGATATCAATGGACCTATTTTTAAAGTATGGCCGCCCAAGGTGTGAAGGCTATGGACGAAGATAAGGGTCATTGTGTATACTCACCATTCATTCTTTGATGCTAATTCAATAGAGTGATCTTCTTCTCTACTCTACTACTTTCTTTTGCTTGTTTCAGCTCTTGTGTGCTTGCTTGCATGTGTGTGAGAGTGAGAGTGTGTGATTGAGTGAGAGTGAGAGTGTGTGATTGAGTGAGAGAGGAGGGTTAAGCTTCCATTGGAGTGCGGTGGTGGCGTTGGAGCAAAGCTTGGAGTGTGGTTGTACAGAATCACTATCTCCTACGAGACTCTGAGCACAAGAAATCAACAAGTGAGTGACACATCTTGTTTATGCAATTGTAGGCTAGGTTATGGTAGATTAATCTCCCAATTTGAGCTGTTTATGCTCCCGAGTGCAGTGAGGCAAGGCCCCACGACATTGGCTAGTTCTTGTACTCTTTCTATGGTGCAAGGGCTTCCCACAAATGGTGACGCTGTCGAGGTATAGCCCTACCACATAGCCACATTGCATTTTGAATGCGTGTATAAGTATGAAGGAATTCTGTTTTCTGTTTTTGCAAGAAAGGTAGAAATGAATAGATGGAAATGTTTCCATTTTGTGGCAATGTTTGCGTCCTAGTTGATTTCTACATTTTCTGCGATTTCTTGCATATTGTTTAAATTCCTTCATTCTAGTTGATTTCTGTAATTTTTGCAATTTCTTGCATATTGTTTAAATTCCTGCATATTGTTCAAATTCTGCTTGTTTTTCATTTCCTATGAGTGTTGCAATTAGTTCATTTAGATTAATTCCTCTTTCAAATTTCAATTGCAAGTCCAATTTTTGATTTTCAAATTTTTTGGTTTTTGCATGTTTTTTCAAATTTTAAATCTAAAAACAGTCATTTGGTCATAAAATATCAGTTTTCTAGCATAGGATTTATCCCAATTTTGACTCCTTATGCGGAGAAATTGGGATAATATTAGAAATTAGGGGAGGATTTGGCATACAAGAATTTTTGTGTTTTCTATATTTTTTGTAATTTTGCATTAGTGTAATTAACACAAGTTAATTACACTTAATCCTCTCCCTAATTCGGGGCATCTTGATTGACTGGCTGCATTAATGCGTGCAAGCTTTTAGGCCACTAGCCACAATTTTCCAAAAGGCTGTTTTGTGTAGCTGGGGGTGTTGTTAATGTGTGTAGGCCCCAGGTCAAAGATTCTAGGAAAATCCCCTTTTTGGTGAAACTAAAAAGTGAAATTGAAAAGTAAAACCATAAACTATAAACAAAAAAGTGAAACATAAAAAATAAAAAAGTAAATAAATAATTAAATAATAAAAATAAAAATAAAAATAAAAAGTGAAAGTGAAAAGGTAAAAGGTCGAGGAAAAATAACGTTTATAAAGTTTTTGGAAAGTGCTTGCACAAACTTGCAACACCCAAAAAAAATTTCTTATATGGGAGCCGCAGCACAGCAGCACTTGACTCACCCGAAAAAAGTATAATATTTCTGGTGCGAGACAGGTTAAGAAACATAAAACACATGTTTCAGAAAAACTTTGGCCAATCCAAAAAAAAATTTAAAAAAATATTTTTTTTAAAAATATTTTTTTTAAAAAATTCCCAAACTTGTCCACGGCATCTGTAGGACCTTCCTACACCCTATAATCACATGCACCTACGATCTGGGCTTGTATTAGAGACCGAAATAGATGATAGTGCATCTATTAAACTAGGTACGTAACCAACGTCGTACACTAGGCTCAAGACCTTTGGTCGGAACCTAGTTTAGCATTGTACAAGGACCTCTACTAGGGACTAGTGAGACATCGTCAGATTTCTACTTAATGGAAGGATCCCCAGCCCCAAGAAGTGAGAACCCTAACCAAGTCTCACCAAACAACCAAGCCAACAACTAGACTTTTTGGCCTTAACCGCTACCTCTAAGCTAAACCTTACGACCTACAAGCCATATGATGAACGAGTTGAGAGGTTAACTCTAGAGAGACACCTGGTGTACTCTCAGCATTACAAGCAGGGAGCGTTCATGATGACATCCTTATTCATACGGCTCCTATTGCTTGCACCTGTTGCAATTGTTGCAACTATGACAATCTAACCACCCCCTGCACAAGTGCTTATGTCTGATGGTAGGACATTAGAAGAAGTGCAGGTGGTAGAGGCATTGATCCAACCTTCTAGAGTAAAGGAAGAAGAGACCTTGAAATTAGCACAACAACGATTAGTAGCCCAATCAGCCCAATATGAGTCCCATGTGAGGTCTGCGCGCAAGCAGTGCCCAATAGTCTTGATACAAGCAATAACATTGCATCTACCTCGGGGAAAGAGCTAGGCATGCAAATCATGGATCAGCGTCTTCTCACAAAAATGATTGGGAGTATCACGCATCCACAGAGACTCTTATGGATTTCGCCACATGCCATGCATATGGTGTTAGTTGGGAAGGGATTGTCCAATCCATATCCGGGCCACAACAGAGGAGGAACAATTGTAGGGAAGAAATGGTAACACCTCCTGTAAGCCTAGCAGATCCTACTTTTGTAGTATCAATTGGCTATACCATGGACCAACCCACATCCTTTAACCCACAAGGCCATGCTATAGGGACTCAAGGGTAGACTAGCATGGGCTTCAATTTCTTAGATCCCAGAGCTGCCCTCGCTCAAGATAATACTAATCCACTGCCTCCTCCAGTGGATGGCATCACATCAACTATGGCACCTATGTTACTAATCCAATGCCTCCTCCAGTGGATGGCATCACACCAACTATGGCAGCTATATTAACTAATGCAAAATTGCCTTTGAGCCACATGCCAATGGTTACCATGATATCCAACACCACTTCACACATGGAGCCCCCTACGCCTAGCATATCTAGTATGACCGTTTTCCTAGAGGGGTCACATATTATTCTAGTGCACCCATGAAACATCCCCTCCCTAGAGTGAGTGTGCTACCAACTGTAGTTGCACCTTATGCCCACATGATTAGAGTACCTATTGGGGCGCCGGTAGGGCACATGCCTTATGTCGCACATCTACCCCCACCAAGGTTTAGATAGACCAATGCATCCTCATGCAGTGCCACATGTCATGCCTCCACCTACTCCTATCATTGCTTCAGTTATGCCAGCACCAGCTTTACCCCCACACAGACCTAGTTGCTTTTGTGTAGGCCCTGGTGGGAAGAGCGGTAGTGGAAAGCATAGCACCTATTGTGAGAGATGGTGGTTGCATCAGAGGCATGAGAAGGCTGCTCAGATAGCCACGCTAACCCACAAGTTCACTGGCGATGGTGATCCTATGAGATATTCAGAAGTTTTTGCTCAAGTGTGTGAGGCCCTAAGAGAACAAAATGAGGTTTCCAAGACCAATGCCTTTAGTCTAACATTAGACGGGAAGACTAAGGATTGGTATAGAACTCTCAGGGTCGAGGAATGCTGCTCTTAGGAGATTGTTCTTGAAGCAATTTGTGCATGAAGGAGTCTTTTGGGGTGTAGCTTCCTAGCTACACAAAGCCAAGAGAGAGGAAGAGGATTTGGTTAGAGATTTTATTAGCCATCTCAAGCATTTAAACTCTCATTGCCTTTGACATGAACGCTATTCGAATAATCAATTTTTGGATAGGTTTATCCATGAACTTAACCATGAAGCGATCTATAATGGCTTAGTCATCATTAGAGGGATCACTACATGGGATGAAGTCACAACAAATTCCATCCAACTAGAGGATAATCTTATGATCAAAGGGGCTAAAGCATCATATTCTAAATCCATTGCCTCCTCTATTGCCTCTGGATTCATGGGACTAGCACTTCTACAATTAAACGCCTTGCTAAAGATGACACTTTAGCGGAGATGAATTTCATGGATTTCATGGATTTCATGAAAGCACTCCAAGAGGGAATGAAGGCCAATCGAGCCCCCAAAAACGTACATATGCACCCAAGGTGAGAGATTCAATGGTGCTTGATTTGCTGCCAACAAGGACAGTGAATCATCATAAAAGTTTGCAAGAAAGAACCACTACCACCCAATGTCTCCAGTACACGCGTGTAGTTGAGTTACATCAAAAGTTTATAGATGATTGGAGAGAAGAGTTCAAAAGGTTAAGTATTGTAGGCTACCCCCAATTGATATAGCTAAGGTGGAAGTCTCTGATGAACCAAAACCAAGTCGCACCGCTAGAAGGAAACAAAATTGTGAACTCACATAGAAGGAATGAGAGGCTAAAGCTGCAGCTTGAGCGTTACAAGTCATACACCATAGGGGAACGCAAGTTAGTGTTTGATAATGCCAAAAATAACCCCACAAATGAAGATGGAGGAGTCTATGTGATGTACAGAGGTCAAGGAAGTAGACTTGGTTGAACCAGGGGAAGATTCTAAGCCTGTCTACTTAGCCAAAGACTTAAATAAGGCCGAGGAGGCTAAACTTGTAGCTCTCCTCAAGGAGTATAGGGATTTATTTGTGTGGACATACCATGATATGAAGGGAATTCTCGCAGAAGTGGTTCAAGACACCATCTCCATGGTACCCGAAGTTAAACTAGTCCAACAACGACCCTATCCAATGAATCCCAAATATGCAAGCATAGTCAAGAAAGAGATCGATAAACTCATGAGTGTGGATTCATCTATGATATTGAACACTCAGAATGGGTCTCACCCATTGTGGTTATGCCCAAGAAGAATGGAAGACGTAGAGTGTGTGTTGATCCCAAGAAAGTGAATACAACGCATAGGGATCACTACCCCGTGCCATATTCAGAACATGTGTGCAAATGAGTTGTAGGCAAGGAGGCCTATAGATTTTTGGATGCATGCTTAGGCTATAATCATATTTCGATCACCCTTGAGAACCAAGCCAAAACAACCTTTGTTCACTGAGCATGGTGTATATGCTTACAGAGTTATGCTATTCGGTCTAACCAATGCACTAGCCATGTTCCAAAGACTTATGAATACCGCTCTTAAGGACTTCTTAAGAAAGTTTCTTGAAGCATTCTTGGATGATTTATGCATTCATTTGTCTTGGAAAGAGCACTTAGCGTGCCTAAGAAGGGTGTTTGAAAGGTGTAGATTTTATCACATATCCTTAAATCCTTACAAAGGCTAGTTTTGGGTGAAACACAGAGTTATTCTTGGGCATATAGTGTTCAAAAATGGGATTTCCACTGATGAGAGCAAAATCAAGGTCATCTTGGAATTATCCCCACCAACAAACTACAAGGGAGTCCAGAGATACATGGGCCATGTCAGCCACTACCGTCAGTTTATTCTTTTCTATACAGAAATAGCTCGTCCTTTGTACAAGCTATTGATTGCATTTATATGGACCAAGGAGTGTCAACAAGCTTATGATGCCCTAAAGTAAGCCTTGGCTAGTGCTCCAATCTTGCGAACACCTAACTGGGATCTCATCTTTCATGTGCATATTTATGCCTCTAACTTTGCAATTGGATGTGTCTTAGCACAGCCAGGGGAACACAAATTGGACTATCCTATTAGTTTTTCAAGTCAACAACTAGATGGGGATGAAATCAACTACACCACCACTAAGCATGAAGGGTTATCAATGGTTTATGTTGTAAAAATTTTTTGGCATTACCTTCTTTTATTGCTAACAAATTTGTTTTGTATGTTGACCCATCAAGCCTTGTTGTATCTAGGAAACAAACCATGCTCCACAGGAAGGATCACAAGGTGGTTATTGAGTCTTCTCGAGTTTGATTTCATAGTAGTTGTGAGGCCTGGCAAGAAACATGTCATGGCAGATCATCTATCTTGCATACCTAATGGCAAAGCACCAATCGGGGTTGATGACGAGTTACTGGATGCTACGCTATTCAAGGTTGAGGCTATTTCAAAATGGAGTGAGAAAATCATTAACTTTTTGGTTAATGTTTTCCAGAAGGAAAGGAACTAAGGGAAGATTTAGCAAGAAAGTTGCTAAAAGAGAGTGCACCTTACCAACTTATTGCTAGAGCTCTTTAAAGAAGAGGTAAGGATGACATACTAAGACGCTGCCCTAGGGAGGATGAATACTTATTCCAAGCCCCAACCCCATTGGTCTCCCTAGATGAGCGACCCACTATGCAAGTATTAACTCCATTGCTCACATCAATACTGGTGAAACCATAAGCTCCATCCGGTCTTATGAGAGCCCTTTGCCGCCATTAAAGTTGGAAGTTAACCTACGACCACAACAAGGAACAAAGAGCGCTTCTAGCCAACAAACATTAATGGAGCAAAGTTGGAAGGGATACAATACCTTCCGCGAGGTCAAGGTATGATAGAAAGCATGAAGAGGGGACTTATGCTAATATCATCACTTTTTTCCCACGTTTTGTTCCTTGAAAAATTTTATGTCCATATCAAACGGGAGCCTATTGGAAAAAAGCTAACCCATGATAATCTAGCTTGACCCAACAGTGTATAGTAATATAGCAACTATAGACATACTAAAAAACTGACTAACCATACAACTTTTTTTTTAAAAAAAATGATGAGAAGGAGCACATATCAAATAGAAGAATGAAATATGACTCTTTTGTGACTACAAGCCGTGAGCATGGGCTTTTCATGGACTGCACAAGTGACCCTATCATGGACCCAGATTGCCAAGAAGGGTACTATCGAGGGCAGCTAAGTATTCCCCCTTTCCAAACCCACTCACGCTATTTTTATGCACCATTAGGGGAGAGATGTTGTAGAACCACCTTTGTGGACCCGTTTTACAATTCCATCCCCTTGCACCATGCATTACTTGTAGGCAACACCCTACTTATGTTGGCAGTGTAGAACTTATTTTAGGTGTTACACGACGGGACTATCACATGTTTTATGCAACACCCTACTTATGTTGGAAGTGTAGAACTTATTTTAGGTGTTTCACGACATGACTATCGCAGTCTATGGTAGGAGAGACACCACACTGACACGATCACAATAGTGTTCGTGACCCCATGGGAGGATCCCAGCAAGATAGAACTGCATAGGAATAGCTTGTAGAGTAGTGGAGGAGGGTGAGAACTTATGGACTTACACCATTAGATATGGCATATATGTTTCCACTTCCTTGTTTCTTCTTGGGTATAGTGGGTGATTTTCTAGACAACTTAGCTCACGGTAGCTACTTAGCTA
This sequence comes from Cibotium barometz, assembly GCF_041138505.1. Taxonomy (NCBI): domain Eukaryota; kingdom Viridiplantae; phylum Streptophyta; class Polypodiopsida; order Cyatheales; family Cibotiaceae; genus Cibotium; species Cibotium barometz. Next base: position 35,273,800 of record NC_141049.1, on the reverse strand, counting down.
ACTTACCTATAGTGCCCATGCCCTATCATAGTGAGTAGGCACTCATACCATTACCTAGTAGACTAGAGGATGCATATATATATGGAGCACACCCGAGTGAGGGGGAAAGTCAAAATGACGAAGAATCGGAGCATTCTTATGAACTATCTAATGATGAGCTTGCTAGATAGTATGATTTACAGGTTATTGAGGTGTAGTCCCAGATCCATACAACATGTGGTGGATGTGCAACCTCGATATTGATAAGAATTTTTCTCATTGCCCAAGTGTATTCTAACCCATCCTCACCTTTTATTTATTGTTTGTGATTATCCATTTACTATTTGTTTGAGTGTTTGCATGCATTTCTAGGTATCTTGTCTATCAATTTTCTAGTTATTACTTGGTAACATTTAGGCTTTGGTCTTAGTCTAATCTTCCCTGAGATCGACCTTAGAGTATGCCAAAGGAGTATGCCAAGTACTCAACCTTCCTTAGTGTGCTCTCTTTGGTTAGAATAGAGCCTTTTAAGTGAATTGTGAAAGTGACACTAGTTTATTTATTTAAAAAAAACACAACAAAAAAAACCCACAAGAAGATAACCATCGCCATGTGCAATCTAGGTAAGACTTTTGACTCTTAGTGATGGAGCCTTGAGATTGTGGCCTTGATTTCCATGGGATAGGACCTTGTGGCTAAGAATCTATCAATAAAGGGCCTTTATAATTTAAGAAAATCATCGTTCTGGAGGTACTTAGAAGTTCTTAGATACTCTTATATGAGGTCTTTGGACCATTGCTTGGGTCTCTGCAGGATGGTGCCCTACTTTTCTATTTTTTAAATCAAATAGAAACCTTATAATAATCACTTAGTAGTTCCATTTAGAAGGCTAGATATTATCTAGAGATGGTTTCACTAAAAGACAATGTGTTGAGACTAAGGTCATTACCCGAGGCATGTTTTTTTCTCCTTCTTAGCTTAGATCTAATTTGGACCAAGCTTTATATTATCCTTGTCTTAACTAAAAAATTTGACTAATCTTACTCGTGGTACCATGTTGCTTTGCAGCCCTTCTAGGACCTTTGACATTTCATGCATCTAACAATAGCCTCAACAAATCTTCATCGATATATTTCGAGGACAGAATCTACATCAAGAGGGGGGCATGTTGTTAACCCATTCCTAGGGTTAACAAGAGTTACTACCATTATCTTATATCAAGGAGTCAAGATAGATACACCAAAAGGTCATACATGCAAGATATGAAGCAATGGTGTCCAAATCTACAACTTGGACAGACGCTTGTAATGGTGTGACAGAGTATTTATGGCAATTTTCACTTCAAGAGCATGTGGTAGTAAGTTAGGATGAAGTCCCAAGTGATGTAGTTCATGGATATATTATGAGAGTAGTCATTGTAATAGCATTAGGCCTCTTATGAGCCTAAAGTGCCCGGCCAGCCCCACAGTTTAAGTGAGTGTGAACACTTATGGCCATGTATATAAGTGAATTTCTCTCATAATACAAGGATACTCTCCCATTGTGCAATAGAGTCTTGCTCTTGCTAATCCTCTTGCTAATCTCTCTCTCTAATGCATGCTAGTGAAGTGTGTGTGAGTGATGTGAGGTGAGAGGAGGGACGAGTACACGTAGTGCAATGCTATGACAACACTCATGGGAGACGCGATGGAATTGCTTCTCAAGGAGTTGTAGAGCTTGGAGACCTCAAGGGTTACGAGCTCGGCCATTGGAAAGATCCTCATGATAAGTTGCGGTTTACTAGGTAATCGCTTGTTGGATGTGTTCCATGGAGGGTTAGGGTGAGCCATAACATTTTTGGCACCACTGTGTTGGGGAGTCATCACTTGGCTTTTTCCATCTTTTTTCTCTAATCTATGCATTACTCATCGCCCCTTGTCTTAATTCATGGTTTTCCATGAAAAAGATGTAGATTTGTGTGTGATTTGGTGTAGAATAGCTCTCCTTTTTGGTTTTATAAAGAATGCTTTTCGCTTAATTTTTTGTTTTGTTGTTGATAAGGTTGTTTTTAATGTTCCTAGGGCTTGCATATAGAGTGTATTAGGTTTAGTTTGCATCCATTGCATCAAACAATGCAATAAAATGTAATTTTTAGTGAATGTTAGCTCTCTTTAGAGTTAAACATAGAACTAGGATCATTAATTTTAGCTTAATTTGTGTGTTTTTGGTTGGAATTGTATACATCAGAGTGTTAGTAAGCATTAGGAGTAGCTTAATCATTGAAATTTTTTTCCAAAACCATCAAAAAACTCTTGAAATTGACTAATTTCTCTTAATTGGTTGGTTTTTGTCATTAAGGGTGATTAATCCACTTCAAGAGACAAAGAATTTAGAAAATGTGCTTGTTGGGGTCTAAATTGATCATGTAAGTAGTCTAAATTAGTGTTTTACGTGCTTTGAGAGCATTAAGATGCATCAAAACACCTAATTACATTAATTTCTTCATCATTTGGGAAAATTTGGCTATCCTTTGCTTAATTTTTTCTTAAGAGAAGTGACACTAATTGAGATCGTAATTAATCTCCAATCATACATTAATTTACACATTAGTTGATGCACATAGCTTAGCAATTCCTTGCTTTATCCAATGATGTGCTCAATTGTGTGAATTAATAAGTGATTAGGAGTTAATTAGAGGCCTTGATTAGTGTAAAAGAGGGAAAGATTAGTGAAAAGATTAATCTATGATTAATTCCTTATCATGTTTTTACATAACTCATTAAGGTTAATGATCTCATTGAATGAGTAGATGCCTATGAGTTATCATATTGTCCATTTTGGGGGTCATTTATGAAGGGTGTAAGGGGGTGTCATAAAAAGGTTGACTTTTTTATTCCCACTTATCTTTTTGGAAAAATGCCCATTTCTCCCCAATTTAAAATTAAAAAAATATCCCCCCAAACAAGGAAACTCAAATTTCCTTCTAGACTCCAAGAAATTATAAATAAATAAATAAATAAATCGTGTGAGCCACGTGTCTCACGCTTTAAGGTCTCACACCATAGGGTTCCGCGCCCAAAAAAATAAAAGTAAAAATCCGCGTGAGCCATGTGGCTCACACCGTGAACCATTTCTGCACTCTCATACCTTTTACGGGTTCATGTCCTAGGGGTCCACGCCCAAATACATAAAAATAAAAAAATCCGTGTGAGCCACGTGGCTCACGCCGTGAACCATTTCTGCACTCTCACGCCTTAAGGGTTCACGTCCTAGGGATCCGCGCCCAAACAATAAAAAATAAAAAAATAGGTTCACGTCCTAAGCATTTCACGACATGAACCCTTGTAAAAAAAGAAAGGCTAAGACAAGAAATAGCTTTACGGAGGTTCCCTAAGTGTTTCACGTCGTGAAACAGTCCCCGTACAAAAAAAAAATCGGTTCACATCCTAAGCATTTCACGGCGTGAACCCTTAAGTGTTTCACGTCATGAAACAGTCCCCACATAGAAAAAAAATGGTTCACGTCCTAAGCATTTCATGACGTGAACCCTTAAGTGTTTCACGTCGTGAAACAGTCCCTACGTAAAAAATGATAATAATAAAATTAAAAAATAAAATTTGATAAAATCCGTGAAGTCTGTTTCACGTCGTGAATTGCAACCTAATAGTTCACATCGTGAAAGGAGTCCATTGGCATCCCTATTTGGAGGCATGTATGTAGCATTATATCGTAGTGATGTGTGTGAACATACTTAGGACCGCCGGGGCACTTTTTCTCTCACTAGGAGGTTTTTTCTCCCTTACTGCGTATGTACACCCTCTTATCTACTCATTTTGGGGTGTGTACTCATCTTTTATATCTGGCACACATTTGTTCATTCTAATCTAGTAAGTTTGTGTGCTCTCAAGCTTCTCAATCTTGGGTGTGTGCATTATTGCAACCCTAACCCTAATTCCAACAATTGGTATCAGAGCTAGCTCCCTTGACACTTGATCTAGTAGTCTCCTCCCTCCTCACGATCCTATTTTTCTGTCTTCGATTGAGATACCCTCTTAGGAGAAGAAGGTGTATACTGTAGTGTGTTGTATACAAAGTTTTCGAGGTCCGCGGCGCAATTCGGGTGCCTTGGGCACCGTAAGGTTTCTAGAGACATTTCGGTAGAGACATTTCAGAGAGGCGTCATTTTGGATTGGTTCTGCTCAATTTTGGGTGTTTGGGTTGTGTAGCGGCAAAGATTTAGTGTGCAATAGTATCTATGGTGTCTTCAACAACATCGACCATCATACTTTTTCCAGTAACACTGTATTCTCTACTCTGTGTTAATTTTCATACACTTTACAGGTGATTTAGTCAGTCGGTAGCCATCCAAGGTTGCATTCAGTGAATACTGATGATGAGTACTTGCAGTGTGTTGAAAGATTTTGCATTTGGTAGAAAGTCATGGGTTGCAATAGTGATGTATTCAACATGTTGTCTACTGAGGACAAACTTGATGGGACTAACTACCCATTGTGGTCCTATATGATGAGGCATGTACTGGTTGCTAAAGGCCTTTGGAATGTGGTCAGTGATAGTGAAACTCGTCCTGTTTCACAAGTACCAATGCAATGAGGTGCTGTAGTAGTACATCTGAAGTAGAATCTGATACAAATGTGGCTCCTCCACAAGCACCACTAGTACCTCCCACTGCTGCTCAAACGAGATGGGATGGAAGAGATGCACAGACACATGCATTGCTTGCACTTTCTGTGAAGTGAAGCATTATTTCTCATATTCGATCATGTAAGACTTTAAAATAGGCATGGGATGCACTTGCTGCATTATACCAGGTACGCAATGAAGCACGTGTTGCATATCTATGCAAACAGTTGGAGTTTGAGCACATGAATGAGGGAGACTCAATAAACAGCTTCTTGACCAAGATCAAAGATTTTAAGGAGCAGCTTACTAGTGTGGATGAGATATATCCTGATAGTACATTGGTGCCCACAGTTCTCAATCAATTGCCAGATTCTTATCAGAGTTTTGCCTCTACCCTTAGACTCATGATGAAGGGAAATCCAAATGCTCTTACATTTGATGAGCTAGTTTCAGTACGCTTGCAAGAAGAGCAGTCTACACAAAACAAATCTAAGATGCGAGTTGGTGACTAAGCTTTTGTTGCCAATCAGAAAGGCAAAGGTAACGCTTCTTCGTATGGTGGCTATAAGCCAAAAATCACAATCCTCAGGTAAGGATGCAAAGAAATAAGGTGATAAGCCTAAAAAGAAGGGCAAGTGTCACTTTTGAAGTAGGAAACCAGGGCACTACATACATGAGTGCAAGAAAAGGCTAGAGAAGGAGAAAAAGAAAGAATCCGGCATGGCCGTGGCTAATGGATCTGCACCAAGTGCAGAGAAGAAGGAATCTGCAAGTTTTGCTCAAGATGATTGGGCATGGACTGTACATTGTAGTTATGACCCTTTTGTTCATGATGTCAGTGGTGGCAAAATCAGATGGTTGGTACTTTGACAGTGGTGCTAGTAAGCACATTACTTCACAAAAATGTTTGTTCTCATCTGTGGAATCTGTCCCAAGTGGAGGAACCATCACATGTGCAAATGGTTCCTCATATCCTATTAAGGGAGTTGGTAGAGTTGTGCTCACTACTGCAAAAGGGGACACATTTACTCTTTCGAAAGTTTTATATGTGCCAGGCATTAAGAAGAACTTGCTACTATCGGTTTCAACCTTAGCCTTGTTAGGCTTGACGATGAAATTTGTGGATGACAGATGTACAGTTCATGATAGAAATGATGGTTATTCTATCATTGTCTCTCAGGTACCTTGTTTCAAGGCCTATACAAGATGGATGTATTTGAGAAGTTGCAGCATGATGCTTGCTCAGTCTCTACGACTCATGCTATGAGTGATACAGAATTATGGCATGCACGATTTGGCCATCTAAATTATGGTAGTTTGTTACACCTTCAAAGGCATGATATGGTGTATGTAAGTTGCCAACTCTTGAGACCCCTACTAGACATGTATGTGAGGGGTGTATTCTTGGTAAAATGCATTGGGCATCATTTCCAAAGGATGGATCTGTGAGAGCTGTAAAGAAATTATAGCTTATACATAGTGATGTATGTGGTCCTATGAGGACACCATCTATTGGGGGATATCTACTTTATCACTTTTTTTATGATTACTCTAGATATAGCTGGGTGTATCCATTAAAGCAGAAGTCAGAGGTTTTTATGTGCTTTAGGCCCTTCATATACATGGCTGAAAGTTGGCACCCTTCGTTCAGATCGAGGGGGGTAGTATATGTCCAAGGAATTTAATGCATATCTGGCTGAAAAAGGCATAAGGCATCAATGTACAGTGCCATATACACCTCAGCAAAATGGTGTGGCTGAGAGGAAGAACATGTCTCTCATGGAGATGGCACGATGTATGGTGAAAAAGCCCAAGATTTACCTCATGGTTTTTGGTTAGAGGAAACTATGTGCGTAAACTATGTGTTAAACAAATACCCTGCCAAGGCTTTGCAGTAGTCTAAAACTCCTTATGAAGCTTGGCATGGCAAGAAGCCTTCTGTGGATCATTTGCATGTTTTTGGTTGTCTTGCTTACTTATGCCTAAGCAACAACACAGTAAGCTTCATGATAAGGTAGTTAAATGCATATTTGTGGGATACAGTTTTGAAAGCAAGGGATATAGACTCTACCATCCGGCCTCAAAGCATATTTTGGTAAGTAGAGATGTTTTTGTCGAAAACTCAGTTTAGCGCATGCTTTCATGCAAAAAACAGCAGAATGTATGCCCAAATGACATGTTTGATTCACTCCTACCTTTGTTTAATGGAGGGCAGCCATATGTAGGGCAATTGAATGCTCAACCAAGTGCTGAAATTTAGCCTTTGTTGCAGGTGCAAAATCGGCCTACAAGTTAGCCTTTTGATGAGGCAATTATTGAGGATGTAGTGGATGAGGAGAGAGCAGCCATAGAAGAATCTAGGCGTATGCCAAAATGGCTTATGCAAACATTGAGGGATAGCAAGTTGGCAGCTCCTTTACCTAGCAGAACTCATGCGGGTTCTCATCATGCATATTATTCTCATGTGGATAATGTTCTCATTTCTACTTTATGTAATGAGGAGGAACCTATTTCCTTTGAGGAATCACAGGATGATAATCATTGGATGCATGCTATGCAGGATGAGTATAATTCTATACTCAAGAATGACACCTGGTATTTGATAGATCTACCTCATGGCAAGAAGGCCATTGGTACTAAATGGGTTTACAAGTTAAAATGCAAAGTAGATGGTAGCATTGATTGCTACAAGGCCAGACTTGTTGTAAAGAGGTATGCCCAACAGAAGGGCATTGATTATGATGAGACCCTTGCACCCATATCTCACATGACTACCATTAGGTGTCTCATTGCTTTGGCAGCAAATGTACATCAGTTGGACATTATGACTGCATTCTTGAATGGTGATTTACATGAGGAGGTGTATGTATCGCAACCTCCTGGTTTTGATGTGAAAGGAGAAGAGTCTAAAGTATGTAGGTTGAAAAAGGCTCTTTATGGCCTTAAGCAGGCTCCTAGAGCATAGTATGAGAAGATTCATACATACTTGGTTGCAAATGATTTTTGCAACAGTCCAACAGAGAGTACCCTCTATGTGCAGAGAAGTAAGGACATATTTTTGGTCATCGTTCTATACGTTGATGACATGCTGCTCACGGGACCTGATATAGATCAGATTTCAGCATTTAAGGCTGATTTGCAGTCATCGTTTGAGATGTCAGATTTGGGGCCCTTGCATTATTATTTGGGGATTTAGTTTATGCAGCACAATGATGGCCTTGTTATGCTGTAGTCTAAATATATACATAAGCTATTGAAGAGGTTTAATCTTGAAGACTGTAAACCTATGGCTACACCTATGGAAACAGGTACTCGACTTAGTCTTCAAGATGCAGGAGATTCTTTTGATGCTAGTTTGTATCAGAGTAGGCTGTTGGATCCCTTCTTTATGTATGCAACATGAGGCCAGATATACAGTATGCGGTCTCACAGTTGAGAAGATTTATGCATAGCCTAGGTACAAAGCATTGGCAGGCTGTCATGCGGGTTTTTCGCTATTTACAGGGCACTCAGTATTTTGGATTGTTTTATCCAAATGGGTGTGAGTCACAGCTCCATGCTTTTAGTGATTCAGATTGGGCTGGATGTTATTACACTACACGAGTGTCCACTAGTGGGTTTTTCTTTCGCCTTAGTGATTCATGTATATCACGGCTCAACAAGAAGCAGCCTATAGTGGCCAAAAAGAGTTATTCTCATCAATTTTCATTTTATGCATAGGAAGATGCATAAAGAAATTTATTTTTATTTCAAAAGAGTTATTCTCATCAATTTTCATTTTATGCATAGGAAGATGCATAAAGAAATTTATTTTTATTTCAAAAGAGTTATTCTCATCAATTTTCATTTTATGCATATAGGAAGATGCATAAAGAAATTTATTTTTATTTCAAAAGAGTTATTCTCATCAATTTTATGCATAGGAAGATGCATAAAGAAATTTATTTTTATTCCAAAAGAGTAATTCTCATCAATTTTGATTTTATGCATAGAAAGATGCATAAAGAAATTTATTTTTAATTCAAAAGAGTTATTCTCCTTAAAATTGAAATTATGCATGAATAGATGTGTAAAGAATCTTTATATCAAAAATAAGGATTCTCTTGCATTCTAAGAATAGATGTGATGAGATGTGATGTGAATCAAATAGATGAGAATGAATGGATGGATAGATGTGATGAGAATGAGAGGTAAATAGATGTGATGAGATGTGATGCGAATAAAATAGATGAGAATGAATGGATGGATAGATGTGATGAGAATAGATGTGACGACGAGAATGTGAGGTGAATAGATGTGATGAGAAGTAATGTGAATCTGATAGATGGGAATGAATGGATGGATGGATGTGGATGTATGTGAAAGGATAGATGTGGATGTGTATGTGATAAGTATGGATGTGGATGTATGTGAAGAATAGAAGTGGATGTATGTTAAAGAATGGGTGTGGATGTGTGTATGTGAAAGGATAGATGTGGATGTGTATGTGATAAGTATGGATGTGGATGTATGTGAAAGGATAGATGTGGATGTGTATGTGATAAGTATGGATGTGGATGTATGTGAAGAATAGAAGTGGATGTATGTTAAAGAATGGATGTGGATGAGTGTATGTGAAAGGATAGATGTGGATGTGTATGTGATAAGTATGGATGTGGATGTGTATGTGATAAGTATGGATGTGGATGTATGTGAAAGGATAGATGTGGATGTGTATGTGATAAGTATGGATGTGGATGTATGTGGGAGAATATATGTGGATGTAAATGTGATGGATATGAACGAGAATTGAAGCGATGAGATGTGATGTAAATTGGATAGATATGAATGATATAGGATGTGAATAAATGATAAGGGATGTGAATGGATGTGGTGTGATGTGAATCGGGATGTGAATGAATGATAAGGGATGTGAATGAATGTGATGTGATGTGAATCGGGATGTGAATGAACGATAAGAGACATGAATGAATGTGTTAGCATGTGAATCAGGATGTGAATGAACGAGATGTGATGTGAAATGAATATGATAAGATGCGATGTAAACTGGATAGATGTTAATGTATGTGAAGTGATGAGATATATGGGTAGATGCAAGTGGGTGAGATAATCTGATGAGGATAAATGAGGAAATAAGTGATGAGATAGAAAAAGATGTGATTAGATGAGAATGGGACTGCTTATGAAACGAGGTGGATTGATGTGTGGATAATGTGGATTGATGCACATGGATGTTTGGATAATGTGGATTGACGTGTGGATTGATGTGGATGGATGTATGGAAGATATGGATGGATGTGTGGATAATGTGGATTGATGTGGATAATGTGGATTGGTATTGGATGAGGTGGATTGATGTGTGGATAATGTGGATTGATGTGCATGGATGTTTAAATGATGTGGATTGACGTGTGGATTGATGTGGATGGATGTATGGATGATGTGTGGATGATGCGATTGGATGTGATTTGATGTAGGAATGATGTGATGTGATAGGGATCGATGATGAAAATAAAATTGTGGTAAGATGAAAAAAAAGATGGGGTCTAATGTGAAAGGATGCGGAGTAATGAGAAAAGATGGAAATATTGTTGGAATTGTATTTGTTTGTGAAATCTGTTTTTAAATGACTGTTTTATGTCAAGAATGCTGGGGAAGCATTTTGACCGTCTTGTAAATGAGGTCGTGGAGACCTATCTGTTAAAGTTGCAACTGCTGACGGAGAGTCATCGCAGGACGTCTCGCGTAGCAAGGTCGACCGAGGTCTTGACCAGCCTCGGTTTGATTAAATGGTGAGCTTCCGGTACAGTGGATGAGGGACCAAGGAAGCAGCCTATGAGTGAAGCACTAGGTGACCTGCGAAGGGTGCCATACGGTGCTCAGCAGGCTTTGGGTCACCGAAGATAACCACGAGTATGTCGGGGAAGATATTGAAACAAGGAGTAAGAGTTGTTTTTTGAATTCAGGCATGGATCTGGTTGATTGACCTTGATGGTCCTCAACGGATGAGTCCATGGCTCTTTTATATGGATCTATTGGTTGATCTTGCTGATCTTCAACGGAGATTCCATTTGGATATTTTTATGTGATTATATTGTCAGGTACTATGAGCTAGGAACTATTGAAAAGGCCCCTGAGTGAACAGGTGGTGAGCGTTCTGGTTGCCAATGATGCCATAGGTACACCGATGAAGGAAAGAATTGGAAATTAGGTTTCAACTGGATAATTAGAGGTTTATGATTAGTAACACTATGGTTTCATTAAATGATTGTTTTAAAGATTGTTGAATCTGTGAAAAAGGCAAGTTCATATTGGGTGTGTAAGTGGTGTGACTAGTTTTATGTTTGCATGAATATCCGGCTAGGGGGCCTGAGAACTCTTTTCCCTGGTACCCGGGACAAAACCTAACCAAATTCCTAATTGGATCCCATCACTACAGTGGTTGGGCGGTTGGCTAACCCATGGGACTGGATGGGGTTAGGCTGGACTAATGGATCCGTAAATCAAGACTCAATTTCTGTATAGTACGATAGATGAGGTAAATCCTAGATAAAAACTGTTCTATGGAAAAGAATCAACGGCTGTGCCTCTCAATGAGGAAAAAAGTGTTGGTCTCTATGATCCAAGTACAATCTTTTCCCTGATCTGATTATGGGACTTACGAGTTTGGTCAGATCAGTTCAGTTAGTTCATGCTTTTGACTATGTTAGAGAAAAGTTATCCTGGAGGAATCGCCCGTGCTTTCCGAGGAAGGGAAGTTTTTCCGAGTTTGGTTTTGGAAGAACCGATGGATTAGTCTCTTGTCTAGATATCCGTGGGCGAGGCCCCGAGTGTGGGACCCTACCCCGTGCAAGAAGTGCTACTTTCGCTGCTAGCACCCCCAAATTCATTACGCAGTGGGGTCAGGGATCTTACATCTTTGAAATCGGTCTTGACCATCCGAGGGCAAAATCCATCATTTTGGCCTTCGACCAGTAGTCTCAAAATTCGAGGCAAAAAAACGGTCCTTAAAGTACTAAAAATCGCAAACCATATTCGAGCTACTTTTTGAGGGTCTAAACGACAAAATAACGAAACTCAAAGAGACAAGTTATAGTACTCCAAAAATACTACAACTCTCTCATACATAGTTTTTCCAAATTCCTTTTGGAATACCTTTAGGAACGGGTTGCAAAACATCCGCTAGCATCTTAATCCAAAGATTACGGACCTTTGTTGTGATTTTTAAATGTTCTATCGCATCTTCACCTGTTTTGTTGTATAAATCTTTGCAAACCCTATTAAGGGTATCCTCCTTCAAAGTATAGTTGAGGCCATTAGAAGGACATAATTGATCTCAACAAAGGTTAGTTAATGATGATCAAGGTTGTTAAGGAAGAGAATAATGGTGAGGGAGAGAAATACAATAAGAGGGAGAGGGAGGCTATAAGATTTGGAAGTGAGGGTTAGAGTAACAGCAGCCAGGGGTCATATTTATAGATACACAAAGCTAAAAGAGAAATGGAATTTTGCATGGATATTTCCTAAATTTAGAAAAGTAGACGCATGTCTATTCGCTAAATTTGAAAATTATATGCATGGCTATTCCCTAAAATTAGAAAAGTAGGTTCATGGATAAGTGTTGTGTGTAAAACGAGAAATTGAATGAACATATTCCAAGCATTGACATACAACCATATTGATTATCCTGCTAAAAATTTTAAACTACGAAAAGTAAATAGACCTTGGTACAGAGTTGATACAAAGGACATTTTATTATTGCAACATGAAGGACCTTTTCAAAACTACAATACAATGTCATCAATAGTACAAGGTCCTTTTTAGATTATTCTGCTACCTACTGAACATTCTCATTAAGTCCTCCTTTTTTAGAGTGGGTTGATCTATAAACATATTATGGTTTGCATCTAACCCAAAGATACGCAAATATGCAAAATAAAACTGCTTGCATGCACAATATGATTTACTAGCACCTACCGTGATTTGAAAATCAGGACATGTACATGATGGATTCTTTCCCATAGTCACCCTGGTATTTTTCATTACGTAGTAGGGATTCCCCGATCTAAATTACAAACACTTCCATTTGTCTGGCCTTAATGACCAAAATGCTCAAAGACCGTAGCTATGTTTGAAATTACCGAATCTATTCTCTTGGCTACCATATCCGATATGCCACTTCTATACTTTGTTGACCAGCTGGCTACATCATTTGCTTCTTGGCATAGTCCCTTTTGCAACACAAATCCACTAGCCTCCAATGCTCGAACCTCATCCACAATAAGGTTTGTACCTCGTCCAATTGACCATACAAGTGGGGGGTCTATCAAGAGATTATTACATACTCTCCAAGTATGATCCACATTATTGTTGTAAAACCACATGAATTGATGCCTCTTCCCCCTTGACCACTCTCTCATACCATAGAAAGATGGAGCCGGAACACCTTGCTCACAATTCTTGATGCTTTTCTTACACTTGCCACCATCTTGGCCACCTAACCATCCTTGGTAAGTGACCTTGCTATGTAGAGGTGTTCAACATATTGCCCACATTAAGTCATGTATGTCATTCTCCAAAATTTCCTACACTTCTGATTCAGTTTGTTAATCCCTCTGCATTGTGACCATCTTCTGTAAGCTAAAGGAATAGTGGGTGGAAAGTTTAATCTCCTACCTGGTTTCTTGTGTGGTTGGTTTTCTGTGACATACTATGGACGATGTGATGAGTTATCTTCCTCAAGATTTATAACTATGGGTTTTCGATGCTGTGTACATACAGTGGAGTGCCACTCACTGCTTCTCCCCCACCAATTTTTTGGTGCTTAACAAACTTGGAGCTTTTGATGTTCTGGCCTTCTCCATCAACTTTGTTGTTTGTAGGGCCTGCTCCTTGATATTTACCTTGCATGAATGCATGCTTCTTTATGGATTGCAAGAGGGCATTAGCGAGATCTAAAATAGCAGCATCATATAAAGAGATGGTTCCCTTGAAACCCTCTCCTTTTAACGAACTTGCATGTTTCGTTTCTGTTAGATCGGTGGGTCGGCATGTGCAACAAATTGACATTGTCCACCTCCTATAACAAAGTATTAACTCATAAGAATCATAGTTATAAGCTCCAACCACATTCCACAACAAAATATTAGATTAATAATTTAGATTCCAAATGCAAGCTATTGGGTTTCAAATCCAAGAAAGTTATACTACCCCTACAAGGTGCTTCCTCCAATGGGGATATCTATTAATTCAAAATATCATATTCCAAATGCAAGCTATTGGGTTTCAAATCCAAGAAAGTTATACTTACCCCTACAAGGTGCTTCCTCCAATGGGGATATCTAGTATGCCACCAACTAAGCCAACAATACATGGCTGGTAAGGTTGCATCAACAACTTTACCGTTCATCCACCCATGATATAATGTGTCTGTTTTTCAAGAGTGCCTCTTCTTAACTCAATGCACAATGCCACTAATAGCATTGTCACTTGTGCTCTTCTTGAAAATTCATGACTACATATTTTATTGTATGGATGTTTAAGATTTGTTCCCAATGAAAAAGACGAGAATGCTCATGACCTTCCATTATATTCTCTAGTCCATTATTATAAACTATCTTGACTACCCTCCAGTTGGCTCCCGCTTATCAGCCATGTTTGGGAAAAGCCTTTTTGCACCACAACATTGTTGCTCATTTCCAAGAAAAGAACTTATGCCACTGTGTCCTCCTCTTTCATTTTGTAAGTCACAATTATCATGAGCTCTTGTAGGCTGCATGCCATCATATAATAGTTGGAAATCAGCTAAAAACAAGTTCATAATTTTAAAGAATTTGACAAGACTAAAATGTACCTTGGATCATATACATGTGTAGCCATTGTTGTCCATCCCTCCACGTGTCTGGCATGATCAAAACAAACCCAAGCCCTCCTCAAATCACTATCTCTTGTTTGGTGCATACAGTGTACCAGATCCAAACCTGATGTGGGCCCTATGATTGACATTTTAAACACGTAACACCGCTCTGAATCGTTCAAAGCTTGTCTAGGAAAACGGCTACCATGGAAGAACTCAAAAGCACATTGTCTCTTCAATACTAGGATACTGGACTCTGCTCCTTGTACTGAACCTTTGATCCTAGAAGCATATACCATCCTCCTGAATCTACAAGAGAATTGGAGAACTTAACAAACTATGTAAACTTAAGTTGAGAAGAATAATCAAAGAATTTATGGAATACGCATTACCTTTGACATTGAATTAGGGGATGCATGTGTTCCAATAATAGAGTGACAACTCCATGTTGCTAATATTTGATCCATCCTTCATATGCCTCCT
>NC_141049.1:35243862-35253862 GCF_041138505.1 Cibotium barometz | reverse complement strand
ATGGGTCGTGTAGCAACATAGGCAAGGCACTCTTTTACTTGTGGTTCATTGGTTTTATTATTACATTGTTCGGATACTAACGTAGATGAATAAGTTATGGATCTAGATAAGCTTGGCAAGAGGTGAATAAGTTATGGATCTAGATAAGCTTGGCAAGAGGTGAAGTGCCAAATGCACCATTGCGACATAATAATCTACCTAGTCTGGGTGTAATGACCCCAATCCAAATGAATTTTCCAGGTATGATTTGGTAATGATAATGTAGTGTATATGTGTGGTGCATGCACTTACAAAATCTATGCTTTATAGAAGTGTCTTCTTGTACAGCCTCAACAGTAGTCCTTAGTGTTCCAAGTGAACATCAAAGTGCTAGTTCATCTACTGTTATAGAAGCCTCAGTGCTAACAGGTGTAATAATCAATTATGACCACATGTGAAAGGATTGTAAAGGTGTGTCTTTTATATCTTGTAATGACAATTAATGTATAACTCTTCTTAACATGGTGTGGCAGGACATGATTCTACAAAGATGAGTGAATTTCTTGGGGATCCTTTGAAGATAAGCCATGCAATTCGGAACCAGGAGTGTCCACAAGAGCTAGTACGTCTCTTTGTTGATATGTTGCAAATGGTCAAAGAGGGAGATAATACCTTTAATGTTAAAGGTGTCAATACAAGCACACCGTGTGATTATATTGTAGTGAGGTTGCCCACATAAGGTTCTGTTTATGGGTACCCCGATGACATTGTCCTGCCATGGAATCTCTACACATGTGAGTGATGAGACGATTTTTCTTTCATTAAGACCTTAAGTGTTGTTGTGTATATGTTGTGTGTATATCATTCTTACGTTTTTTGTGTATGCCACGTATATGGAGAGGAGCCTTTATTGCTTCAGATGATTTGTGAGACCATCTTAAACGACAATGGCTCTATTATTGTCATCGGTACTAGGTATCAAGTGGCAACCATTATAGCAGCACAGGCCAAGAAATCTAACTTCTCCTTAGACACCTTGGTGAATGTGCAGTGTACAACGCACATTGGAAAGGCGTTTGGACAAGAGGTAAGCAACACAAGAGGTCTTGATGAAGATTTCATTGTAGTGCAATAAACATATTCATTTGTGAATATTCAAGTAATTGGATTTAGCAAATGTTTATGATTATGTCATGATCTTATTTTTCATATGAAAAAAGAGAGAAAGAGAGTGAGAGCAATGCATGTTGGGGTTTTGCAATAAGATATCATTGATAGTTGTAACAATGTTTATGTGCAACATGTTGTACAGAGCAACATTGCACTAAGGTAGTATTAAGTTTGTATACTCGAGGATCTATACGCAAAACATGAGTTAAGTGTATTGTGTTGAGAAATGAGAAGGCAATATAGAGAGAGGAAGAATAGAGAGAGTAAAGAAAAAGAGAAGGACAACCGAGAGAGAGAGGGGGGGGGAGCAAGAGCAAAGACAAGGGTAGAGAGAGAGAGAGAGAGAGAGAGAGAGAGAGAGAGAGGGGGGGGGGAGGGAGGATAGAGAGAGTGAGCAAAGAGAAGGACAGAGAGAGAGAGAGAGAGAGAGAGAGAGAGAGAGAGAGAGAGAGAGAGAATGATAGAGAGAGTGAGATAGGGAGGATAGAGAGCTAGCAAAGAGAGAGAGAGAGAGAGAGAGAGAGAGAGAGGGCCAAGAGAAGGAAGAGAGAGAGGGAGGCGGGAGGATAGAGAGTGAGTAAAGAGAAGGATCTCTTAGAGAGAGTGAGATAGTGAGGACAAAGAAAGTTAGCGAAGGAAGAGAGAGAGGGAGGCGGGAGGATAGAGAGTGAGTGAGTAAAGAGAAGGATCTCTTAGAGAGAATGAGATAGGGAGGACAAAGAGAGAGAAGGATAGAGAGAGTGAGTAAAGAGAAGGATAGGGGCGATACACATAGTAAGTAAAGAGAAGGATAGAGAGAGTGAGATAGGGAGGATAGAGAGTGAGTAAGGAGACGGATAGACAGTGGGATAGGGAGGACAGAGAGTGAGCAAAGAGAGAGAGAGAGAGAGAGAGAGAGAGAGAGGTGGATAAGAGGTAAGAGAAGGATACATAAGAGGTAAGAGAGAGAGAGAGAGAGAGAGAGAGAGAGAGAGGAGGAGGAGGAGGAGGATATAGAGAGCGCGAGCGAGAGAGGCGGATAAGAGTTAAGAGAAGGATACATAAGAGGTAAGAAAAGAATACAGAGAGAAAGAGAGAGAGAGAGAGAGAGAGAGAGAGAGAGAGAGAGAGAGGGGGGGGGAGGAGGGAGGGAGGATCGAGAGAGGGATAGATGATAAAGAGAGGGATGGTAGATAGAGAGAGTGAGCAAAGAGACAGATATAAAGAGAGAAGAGCAACAAAAAGACGTGAATGTTGGTTGGAGAGAGGAGAGGAGAGGAAGGGACGATGGTACTAGATAGAGGGAGAAAGGAAAGAGTAAGGTTGGTGGTGGAGGGGGTTGGGCTGGGCAGTGGTGGCCGGAGATGGTGGTGGCAATAGTTAGAGAGAGATTGTTCAAGTAAAGAGAGGGCAACCAAGAAAAGCTCCCTCCCAGTGAGCTCCCTTGGTGACCATCCCCCACACTACTATTTTAATCTTACTCCTTCCCATCTTTTCTCTACCATTGGAGCTTGATCAAACCTTTGTCTAACTTTTTATTGTGCTTCCTCATCAAAAAGCAACTATGACTATGAACACTAGAACTTCTAAGTATATGCTTCTAGGATGTAGGCTATGCACCACCCTACTCTTTTAATCTTATTCCTTCCCTTCTTTTCTCTACCATTGGAGCTTGATCAAACCTTTGTCTAGCGCTTCCTCTTTCCATGAGGGAAACACCCAACAAGAATGTATACCATTGGAGCTTGATTAAACCTTTGTCTAGCTTTTTTTATGCTTCCTCTTGCTAGAAAGGAAACACCCAACAAGAATGTATACTGCAACTTTTGTCTAGCTTTTTTATGCTTCCTCTTGCCAAAAAGGAAACACCCAACAAGAATGTTTACTGCTGCTAGAAAGGAAGCACCCAACTAGAATGTATACTTCTTTCCAAGTCTTTCAATGCTTCTTTTCAAGCTTCAAGAAGAGTCAATCATAAGTTAAATCATGTACCTCTATGTGAGCTTATGACACTCAACAATATCATACAACTCTTTGCACAACCTTCTATGCTATTTAACTCAACCAATCATAAAGCATATGTCACGACCTTCACTTATTTAGAGTGTATCAACTACCTAGTTGTTACATTGAAGCAGTCAAGTTTTCACAAGCTCCTAGTGAAATAAGAAGAAATATTTGGAAAAATAAGGTGATAAGGAGACACTACAAGCCTTGGATAAATTTCTAAACAAAATAAAATTCAAGATTCAAACAAAAAATGCTTGACCTAGTATAGGAATCTAAAACCTTGTTGGAATCCCAAACATTTCCCATTCCCTAGCTCTTTTTCAAATTAAGTTACTACATGATCTTTTTATAACTCCTTTTTGAATTGGCATGATTCCCAACTTTGTAATCTTTTCTCCCTTACTTGCATTCATAAGGTTAAGTTGCACTAAGTACTAATCATGAGGTGGACTTTATTGGTGAGTCATCTAAACAAAATCAAATTCAAGATTCAAAACAAAAAATGCTTGACCTAGTATACGAATCTAAAACCGTGTTGGAATCCCAAACATTTCCCATTCCCTCACTCTTTTTCCAAATTAAGTTACTACATGATCTTTTCATAACTCCTTTTTGAATTGGCATGATTCCCAACTTTGTAATCTTTTCTCCCTTCTTGCATTCATAAGGTTAAGTTGCAGCAAGTACTAATCATGAGGTGGACTTTATTGGTGAGTCATCCCCCATTGCCCCACGTGTCCGGAGCTAAAAATGCTTGACCTAGTATAGGAATCTAAAACCTTGTTGGAATCCCAAACATTTCCCATTCCCTCACTCTTTTTCCAAATTAAGTTACTACATGATCTTATTATAGCTCCTTTTTGAATTGGCATGATTCCCAACTTTGTAATCTTTTCTCCCTTACTTGCATTCATAAGGTTAAGGTGCACAAGTACTGATCATGAGGTGGACTTTATTGGTGAGTCATCTCCAGTTGCCCCATGTGTGTCCAGAGCTAAAAAATCACTTGCTTTGCATGGAATAACTACTGTTTGTCAACACAAATCCCTCAGTTGTAACCATTCCAAAAGGTTTTTTATTGGCGGAAAAGAGTTCATGTTTTTTATTGGGGGAAAAGAGTTCTAGAATGCACCTTTTGCCAATATTTGATTTTCCCTCAGCAAACTCTTTCCAACACTGGGGGTGGGCAAGTTGGGGAGGGCTACATTGCTTCGAACATCACAACACACAAAGCATTCACAACGAAGGCTTCAAAGCTTAGAATGTCACAACACACAGCATTGGTTGGCGAGCTGGGTAAGGGCACAATGGTTAGAAAACCACATCAGAACAAGTGTGGCCTTACAAAAATCATATATTGCCAAGCTGTCAATGAAGAACTTGCGCAGCACCGCTAAGCTAGTACGACACTGCCACCATGATGCACCCTCAATCATGGTGACAGTGTCATACTAGCTTAGCGGTGCTGCGCAAGTTCTACTCAAATCCTACTCACATATGCCACTATGTGACTAACCCTGCATGATGGCATGCTGGTATCAGTTTTGACAATTATGGCCCATGTTGAGTCAAATGTACAGTTGTCCTCCTCCCCTCTTCTTTCAAAAAACAGTAAGTATGGAGTTTTAAAACTGACGCAACAGAGGGTGGGAGGGGTGGGAGTAGTACCATCAGAAAGAATTTCCAGCGTACATTACATGGTAGAAAGAATGTATCAGGGTACAGTTACATGACAGTGTGAGAGGATTCTGTAAAAATAGCCCCATCCTACAAATATGTTGACGATGTGCTTGTGATGAGTCATGGGGAAGAGAATGAATGTGTGTATGTTTTGTGTGGCTCTAAATCTGTAGGTGCACACGCTTACAAAACGTTTACTGAGTTGAGTGCCTATATAAATAGGCCCTGTATATGGCAAGACTTACATACCGTACCCTTCTTTTCCCTCTACTTTTCAAGAAATTTGCAGAAGAAAAATAAAACCCAACCAGACCCACTAATAATTTACAACATTTGTTGTGGCGGCGGCAATGTTCCCATTAATGTGTATGTCTGCCCTGGAGACCACCAACTATCTTATGTGTGTACGCCCTAGAGACCAAAGTCCAGTGTCACGAACAGCACTCTACGAACGTTGGATTGGGATATTAGCAACCATGACAGAAATCATTAATGTCAGCAATGGCAACATAAAGGAGCCAAACTCACCTGAGACTTCGGAGATGGAAAAACTGTCCAGAATCTAAGAGTCTCATCACCTGCACCGGTGACAATCGTCTGCCAAAACAAAACACTGTAAATCAAGCCAGTAACCAAGCCTGTTAAGAACGCTTGACAAAAAGATGGATCCAACATACCTGACCGTCCGGTGAAATTGCAAGATAAAGTACTCTGAAAGTATGCCCTGTCAGTGTTGCTAGCTGCACATATAAAACACAGGTATTAAAAAAATAATGCTCAGCAAATGCATTCAAGTAGAGATCCTTCATATATACATACATACATACATACATACATACATACATACATACATATATATATATATATAAGTTCTTAGAGCTTGCCTTTGACATAGCCGGATAGCGCCAAACAATTATCTGGTTTTGAGAGTATCCGTGAGTGCTGACGAGTTCATTGACATTCTTTGACCACACGAGATTGCAGACCTGCATAGAAGTCCAAAGTAAGATCCACAAAAGCACTTCATTATATAAATTTATAAAAATGAGAGCATTGAATCCCAACCCAACTGTACCTGACTTCCAGTGTCCACACAGTTTAAGTGTGTATTTGTTGCTGTATTCCAAAAGCGTATACACCTATCAGCCGTACCACCACCAGAGGCTAGAAGCCCATGCTGATGAGGAGACCAAGCAATCGCTTTCACAGCAGCAGTATGCTCACTGAACCTCAATATAGGTTGCGTTCCTTGCTGACCCCATACAAGTAGCTGAAAGACACAAACTATTATCAATAATATTGGGGCACAAGGAGACACCTAATTGCAAAGAGTTTCCTGAGTCCTGACATGTCAAACAACTGCCCATAAGCCAGGCACCCAATCATGGCTGCCTGTTAGGCATGGGTGGGGCTGGGCAGGCGGACGGGCCCACCCGACGTGGGAAGATATATTTCAAGGCCCTTGGTTTCATCAAAACCATCGTGTTGTTTGAAGTAAAAGCATAGAAACCCTGCAAAATACACCCACCCCCTCCCCCCCCCTCAACAAGCTTTTATTGAAGCTTCAACCAAACTAAACCTCAGTACCTGATTGTCATTGCCACCTGATGCAAGTTCACGGTCATCATATGACCATTTCAGTCCACATACCTACAAACAGAAAAGCAACTCATGAATCAAAGACAGCATAGCAGCTTCTCCATCAAAGGGACAAGAAAATCAGCACATTTTGGAGCTTACTTCAGACTTGTGTCCAGCAAGTTTACTGACAAAATCTTCTTGTACACGGATGTCCCTTTGCAGAATGCTGCGATCACGACTGCCAGATGACAAGATATTGGAGCTCCACGCTAAAGTCCCTACCCGAGTCCTGTGACCTCCCATCGTCCTTACTTTTTTGCAACGTGCTGCATCCCAGATCTGCAAACAAGCATAAACCATCAGGCAAGGGCAGTAATAAAATTATAGAACCTTAAAAGAACACTTGCACAACGATATCCAATCCACCTTCATATTGCAAGCATTCAAGTAAACACATATACCGACTCACACAGGCATGTTCACATATGCCCCACAGTCCCACACGCCTCCCACACATACACGTTCACCACAAGGCACACACACACACACATTTACTACATCAATTATACCTGCACAAACAAATCAAGTTTTGCCAGTGCAAACTTTGTGACTTGTAACATTTGCCTTCAAATGCAACATACACAAATTGCACATGCAATCCATGTACCATTGCCAGAAGCATAGGACGCATAAATAATAGTCACGCAAGAAAATAAGAAAACATTATCCAATTCAAGGTTTCAGCAATAGCATACCTGCACCTCCCCAAGGTTCGTGCCGACTGCCAAGTAGGTCCCCCTTTGGGTCCACCCAACTGAGCAAACAGTGTCACTTGGACCTAGATCACATAGTTTTGTTACCTGACATTGATAAACTTCAAGTGTGATTGCGCTTCACCCAAAAAAAGAAAGAAAGAAAGAAAGTAGTCAGAAGATTGTTTATACCTTGCTAGTGCAAGCACTCCAAAGGTAGACACATGTGCCCAAGCCTACTGATAGCACATTATGTGACGACCAATCTACTAAATTGAGATAGAAATCATCTTGCAGAGCTGGGGCATCAAGTACCTGCCATCAAATCAAATATCATATGACATGAATACCTGAAAACCATACGAAAACAAATAACTGATTCACATTCTTCCCATGCAGCATGACAGGCAGAGGTTTTAAAAAAAGTCATATACACTCCATAAAAGCCAAAACAAAAACGAACAATTTGGCCCCTGCAGGTATTACATTATTCCAACTAATTTTCTGAACTAATATTTGACACCTGCCTTGCACATCCGAACCATCAATGAATAATATGCAGAATGGGCATTCATGCAATAAACAGAGCTAACCCACATTCACCCAACAAAGTTTTCCATCATGTTGTACAAAAGCAATTACAATCACAGTTGGAGATGTGTGTTGTTCTAATTTATTAAAAGTGCAGGGC
Organism: Cibotium barometz; assembly: GCF_041138505.1. Classification (NCBI taxonomy): domain Eukaryota; kingdom Viridiplantae; phylum Streptophyta; class Polypodiopsida; order Cyatheales; family Cibotiaceae; genus Cibotium; species Cibotium barometz. The sequence continues at coordinate 35,246,020 of NC_141049.1, read as the reverse complement.
ATCATAAAGCTTGCATTTTCGTAACCATAAAATAGAAAAAACTCTACATTGTCTGCACTCTCTCTCTCTCCCCATTAATAAGCCTTGCCCTATATCATCAATTTATTCGTGAAAGAATAAAGGTAAAGAAGGAGGGTTTTGTGATAAAGAATGAGGGTTTTATGATCAGGATCCAAAGCATCTGGTTCTCCAAAACACCTCTCCCTCCTCCTCCTTTAGTGCCATAACATGGATCATATATGAGCGGCTGGCTTGGCTATGACGTTAAAAACTCGTCTCTTTCACACACACACACACACACACACACACACACACATATACATACACCATCCATAAACAAATCCATATATAGATACACTATTTAATTCATGCTTTTCTCTGTACATTCATCTATACTGAGTTCATCCATCCATCCATCAATGTTTTGAATATTTAGTGACCCATCCATGCATTCAAATACCTTGTAAGGAGAGCGAGGTATTTTGCGAGGGGCCTTTCTGGGACTAGTGATGGTTCCAGAGAGAGCTCCATCACCACCAACAGGAGAAAGAGAATAAGGCGATTCAGGCTTCGGATTGGAGCCAGCTGCAGTCTTGAATCTGAACATGTTCTTGCTGGGGCTCAGGGGGGAGCTCCTTGTTAGCTCTCTGGAAGCCACGGCCATGGCTTTCTCAGGGGTGGAAGGGGAAAGGGACCCCATTTCTGCACCAAAAAGCTCTGTTCTGAGAAGCATGGAGTAGACCGCGGCTCCATCTTCGCGGCCGCCGCCCTCGCCATTGCTCGCATATGCAGAAGAAGAGGGCGACTTGTCCTGCAGAGCGAAGCTACTGAGGTTTGAACCTGACCTGCTCGGTATGAAGCGGTCGCTGTAGGAGGTCCGGGAAGGGGAAGGGCTGCCCCCGCCGCTGCTGCCAAACCCTGACCCTAGGCCTAATTTGGCCTGCTGCTGCTTCAGAGGCGATGGAGGCGCAAGCGTGGTGGTGTCCACGCGCAGGGAGACTCCTTGGGGTAGGTTGAGGCGGGGTGTTCTGGTGGCTCTGCCGGAGGAGGAAGGGATAGCATTCCCTGCTGCATTCCCCTCCATGAAAACCCACAAAATACTCACAGAATTGCAGAGAGAGGCGTAGCATCAGAGATTTGTGATGAGAATGAGTCCGGGGGAGAGAGAGAGAGAGAGAGACAGCGTGTGTGTGTGTGTGTGTGTGTGTGTGTGTGTGTGTTGGGGGCGTGCGCGTGTTCAAAAAAGGCGATTCCTCTTTAGCTTCCCCCACACACAGAAAACACTTCCAACGTCTCTCTCTGTGCATGTAACTCTGTGCACCTTTACCTGCCTTCTTACCCCTTTTCTTTTATGGCAGTTATATATTAGACACTGCCACACAAATATATTAAGGTAGAGGGGCCTATTAAAAAATACTAGCTACAATAAAACATTGTATTAAAAAAAAGCAGTTATATATTAGACACTGCTTTATATTAAGGTAGAGGGGCCTATTAAAAAATACCAGCTACAATAAAACATTGTATTAAAAAAAGAAGTTATATATTAGACACTGCCACACAAATATATTAAGGTAGAGGGGCCTATTAAAAAATACCAGCTACAATAAAACATTGTATTAAAAAAAAGCTGAGGTCTCCCAATTTTTGTGTGACATCAGAGGGTGGGTTGGTTTTGATGGTTATCAAGAGTGACCGTGGGAAAAAAAATGATAAATCTCAAAGGCCTTTATGGAAAATATTACCCTTCCAAAGAAAAGCTCTATTTTGAAAAACCTTTTAGTGTGCCTTTCTTAATGCTCAAGGCAATTTGAACTTCATCCATGTAGCGGCTCCCCTCCTGTCCATGTAGTGGCGGCCAACCTTCATTGCACGTGAGCTCTCCTATGTTCCCTAGTGGTGCCATTTGGTTGTTTTGCATACTTGTTTGTAGCTTGTAAAGGTTTGACAAAAATGAAAATCGCATTTACATGCAAGGCTCCAAGTGAGGATTGGCTCGAAAGATGTCACTTGAGCTGGGTTATTCCATTTGGCTATTTTGCATACTTGTTTGCAGCTTTTGAAGGTTTGATGAATATGAAAAACTCATTTCCATACAAGGTTAATTGGCTAGTTAGTCCACTTGATGGGCAATGAATTGGATACAAAGAGAACCAAT
>NC_141049.1:35226362-35236362 GCF_041138505.1 Cibotium barometz | reverse complement strand
TTTTCGTCATTTTCTGCAAAAATTTCGACAGTGCAGTTTTTTGCAAAACAGGCATACGTATTCTATTGTGGACCGTGCTACATAGCACGAGTTGTTTTCTGTTCAGTCTTTGCTTCATTACATGCAGCTTTTGCATCAGTTTCAGTCAGTGGGGCCATGGCTGATAACAGCAATGATGTATTTCGCATGTTGTCTGCTGAAGACAAACTGGATGGAGACAGCAACTACCCACTTTGGGCATGCATGATGCAGCATGTTTTGGTTGCAAAAGGAGTGTGGAACATTGTGCAGGATATGGATGTACGTCCAGGTTCTGTGGATGTAGGATCTGTTGAGGATGTTGTAGGTTCTAGCAGCTCTACTGTTGCTGCTGTTTCACCCACTGCTGAACAAGCTCGTTGGGATGGTAAAGATGCGCAGGCTCATGCCTTGATTGCACTTTCTGTCAAACGTAACATCACCCCACATATTAGTTCAGCTAAAACAGCAAAACAGGCTTGGGATATTCTAGTTGGTTTGTATGCAGGTCGTAACGAGGCAAAAATCTCTTACCTGCGTAAAGAGCTAGAATTGAAGATTATGCAGGAAGATGATGACATGAATGTTTTTCTTGCTGAGATTAAAGATCTCAATGAACAGTTGATTTCTGCAGGTGAGATTATTCCTGATCATTCTCTTGTGCAAACTGTTCTTGATGCTTTACCTGAGACATATCAGACTTTGGCTTCCACATGGAGACTTCTTGCTGAGGACAGACATGATGCTGTCAAGTATGATACTTTAGTCAACAAGCTCTTGCAAGAAGCGCAGTCCAGGCAAAACAGAGCCAGGTAGTGTGCAGTTGATCAAGCATTTATTGCTACCCAGCAGCAGCATAGAAGAAGTGGTAAGGCAGCCCCTTCCACTGTTTCTTCTCCTATTAGTAGGTTTGCAACTTCTTCTCCTTCCACAGGTAGCAACAATAAGTCTGAGAAGGCTCTTGATAAAGGCAAGAAAAAGACCAGGTGCAACTATTGTAAGGCAAATGATCATGTCATTAAGAATTGCCCTAAGCTAAAGACTAAAGAGGCAAAGAAGAAAGAGTCAAATGCAGCCACAATAGCGGATGCTTCTACAAATGCAGATTCTGCAAATGTTGTGCAGGATACAGAATGGGCGTTTAGCGTGTATTGCCAGTATGACCCATCTATACATGATGCATGTTTGGCAGTTTCTGTTGACTCTAATGTATGGTATTTTGACAGTGGTGCTACAAAGCACATTACCTCACATCGTGATATGTTCACTTGTCTTGAGGCTGTCTCTAATGGGAATACTGTCACATGTGCCAATAATGCTTCTTACCCAGTGAAGGGCGTTGGTAAAATTATGCTTACTGCTGCAAATGGTAGCGCTTTCACACTTTCAGATGCTTTGTATGTGCCAGGGATAAAGAAGAATCTATTGTCTGTATCTGCGCTTGCTAGACTTGGACTTGTAGTCAAATTTGTGGATGACAGATGTACTGTTCATGATTTGACTTCTGGTGATATGATTATTGCATCTGGCACCTTGTTTCGTGGGCTGTATAGGCTCAATTCTTATGACAAGTGTGTGGAAGATTCAACAAATGCAGTTTCTGATGAAAAGGCAGTTTCAGATGCAAAACTATGGCATGCTCATTTTGGTCATCTGAACTTTGCTAGTTTGCCGCGTTTACAGAAATTTGATATGGTTGCTTCATTGCCCCCTCTTGAGGCACCATTGAAACATGTTTGTGAAGGCTGTATTTTGGGCAAAATGCAGCGTTCTCCGTTTCCAAAGGATGGTTCTGTGCGGGCCACTCGCAAATTGCAACTTGTACATAGTGATGTATGTGGGCCTATGCAAACTCCGTCATTTGGTAAACACTTGTACTTCGTGACTTTCATTGATGATTACTCAAGGCATGCATGGGTATATCCACTGAAGGCAAAGTCTGAAGTGTTTTTGTGCTTCAAATAGTTTTTTCTTATGGTTGAAAATGTATCCAATTGTACTATGCCCTCCATTCTGATCGGAGGGGGGGGAGTACTTGTCTCAAGAGTTTGATGCATTTCTGGCTAGTCGTGGGATAAAACACCAATGTACAGTGCCGTATACCCCTCAGCAAAATGGTGTTGCTGAGAGGAAAAACAGGTCACTTATGGAGATGGCACGATGTATGGTCACGAGCCAAGCTTTGCCACATGCGTTTTGGCTTGAGGCTGTCATGTGTGCTGCATATGTACTCAATAGGTGTCCCACTAAGGCCTTGCAGTCTATTACTCCATACGAAGCTTGGCATGGCAGGAAGCCTTCTATTGGTCACTTGCGTGTCTTTGGTTGCTTGGCCTATGCTTTAGTGCCTGTGCAACAACGCAAAAAATTGGATGATAAGGCTGTCAAATGCATTTTTGTTGGTTACAGTGCTGAGAGCAAGGGTTACAGATTGTATCATCCGCAGTTAAAGCGTATCTTGATTAGTCGAGATGTTGTTTTTGTGGAAGATGCTGTGCAGCCTTCGTTATCATGTACCAAAGAGATAGGTGTGAGCTCACGGGATGTATTTGATACATTGTTGCCTCTGTTTACAGGTGGGAATTCAAATGTAAGTCCTAATGAGGCAAATATTCAACCTATGCAGATTTCAAACGACATCATAGATCAGCCTATTTTCGATGCAGATTTAAAGGATATAATTTCTGAGGATAGGGCTGAAAATGAGCAAGCTAGAGGTATGCCTAAATGGCTGGTGCAAACCTTACGTGATAGTAAAATTGATGCACCTATATCTAGTTGTACTCGTTCAGGTTTTCAGCATGCCTCTTATGCATCAGATTGTTATGCTTTGGCTGTGTCTAGTATGTGTGAAGAGGAAGAACCTCTTTCATTTGATGAGGCACAAAAATCAGAAAATTGGTTGGCTGCAATGCAAAGTGAATATGATGCTATAATGAAGAATGGTACATGGTCTTTATGTGATTTGCCTATTGGTAAAAAGGCCATTGGATGATGTAAGTGGGTTTTTAAGTTGAAACGAAAGCCAGATGGCAGTGTTGATCGCTATAAGGCTAGACTTGTTGCAAAGGGTTATGCTCAAGAAAAGGGCATTGATTTTGATGAGACCTTTGCTCCCACTTGTCATATGACTACCATTCGTAGCATTTGTGCATTGGCAGCTCATAATGGTTGGAATGTACATCAGTTGGACATAAAGACTGCGTTCTTGAATGGAGATTTGCATGAGGAGGTGTATGTATCGCAGCCTCGTGGTTTTGTTCAAAAAGGGCAGGAAAACAAAGTGTGCAGGTTGAAAAAGGCTTTATATGGTTTAAAGCAAGCTCCACGAGCTTGGTATGAAAAGATACATGCATATTTGACTGCACATGGTTTTCAGAACAGTCCAACAGAAAGCACTTTATATGTTAAATGTGTGGATGATGTACATCTAATCATTGCTCTCTATGTCGATGACATGCTGCTCACAGGACCAAATGAAAGTCATATTGCTGATTTTAAGGCTGATTTGAATGCCTCTTTTGAGATGTCAGATTTGGGGCATTTGCATCATTATTTGGGGATACAATTTAAGCAGTGTGATGGAGGTATTGCTTTGTGTCAGACAAAGTATATTGAGACATTGTTGCGGAGATTTGGCCTTGAAGACTGCAAGCCTATTGCTACTCCAATGGAGACAAGTTTGAAGTTGTCTTCATGATGTTGGAGATCACTTTGATGTCACACTCTATCAGACAACTGTTGGTTGCCTCATTTATGTATGCATTACGAGGCCGGACATTCAGTTTGCAGTCTCACAGGTGAGCAGGTTTATGCATAGCCCAGGGTTTCAGCATTGGAAGGCAGTTAAACGCATCTTTCGCTACTTGAGTGGCACCATACATCTTGGGTTGTTTTATCCCAAGGGGGGATCGTTGCCGCCAGATTTACATGCTTTTTCGGACTCAGATTGGGCTGGTTGCTATGACACAAGAGTGTCCACCACAAGTGGTTTTTGTTTCATGCTCGGTAGCTCATGCATATCTTGGTTGAGCAAGAAGCAACCTACTGTGGCCACTTCTAGTTGTGAAGCTGAGTACAGGGCAGCTTTCACAGCTATGGTCGAGTGTGTGTGGCTCAGACGGCTTATGGGGCTGACTTGGGTGTTGGACAGGAGTCTGCCACCTCTATCTTCACTGACAGTTAGAGCGCATTGGCAGTTGCAAGAAACCCAATTTTTCATGCTCACACAAAGCACATTGAGGTGCATTATCACTATGTCAGGGAGAGACTCTCAGCAGGAGAGATCAGCTTGGCCTATGTGCCAACACAGGACAACCTCGCCGATCTTTTCACAAAGGCGCTTCCTCGTGAGAAGTTCGAAGCTTTCCGCAAAGCTTTGGGCTTGCTCCCCTTTGTGGATTGATCTACTTCGGGCATGGCACTCCCCTATACATGAGTGCCAGCTCTCGTTCACACCATCACTCCCAGGGGGGATTTGTTGCCATATATATAGGCAGTGATGTGTGTGAACACACTCAGGATGCTGGGGCACTTTTTCCCTCTTTAGGAGGTTTTTTCCCCTATCTTGATGCTCTTGATTTATGCTTGGATGTTATGGTTTATTTCTTTTATTATTTAATTTGTGGAATAATCTAATCTCCATGTACCATGGTCGTGTAACGGTGGTATCACAGCACTGCAAATTCAAGTATTGAATTTGGGTCATGGAGAGTTGAAGACAAATCAAGAAATTGATTTTTCCTCAAAGGTTATTGGCTTGGAGCAAATTTGAAGGATTTTCAACAAATTCAAAATACTTCCATGGGAAGAGCATAATCTGCAGCAAGGGTAGAAGGACTTTGGACAAGGACAAAATTCATTCAAAAATCCAAGAGGTAAAGAAGGACTTTGGATAAGGACAAAATTCATTCAAAAATCCAAGAGGTAAAGAAGAGAAGGTGTGGAAGACCTTTGGGCAAAAGAAGGTATGGTTATGTGAATTTTGTGGACCATTAGATCAAGGTCTGGATGAGGATGAAGGGCTAGGAAGAAAGCCACCCTTTTGAAGAAAACCATCATGGAATTCCCAAAACCACCCTTCTTCTTCCAAAACCAACTTCCCTAATTCAAATCCTCTCCATAATCTATCCTTATGGATGAAATCAACTCTCTAAAGAGATTATGGGCCTCATCTCGGAATTGCTAACCTTGCTTAGTGGTCAATTTCCATATTGGAGGGCTCTTTAAATTTCTCCTCCTCCTCGAAAAATAATATTGCGTTAGTGATTTAGTTTTTCTTGAAGAGCCAAGAATTATACACACACACACACACACACATATATTTCCCAATTAGTTTTTTTTCCCACCCTTCTCTCCACAAATCGGGTAGCGTCAGGTGAAATTTCTTTTGTTTCTCTCCATGGCGGGGGCAGCGAGAAACACACTGAGTTCTCCCTTCTGCGCAGTCCGCCGAGCTCCCTTTCGTGCAAAGCTTAATAAGCTTTGTATTAAAAGCTTTATAACTTAAAGCTTAGATCGTTATATATATATATATATATATATATATATATATATATATATATATATTCCTTCTCTCCTCTCCAATTCGGTGGTGGGGGTAGCGAACTTCAGAAAAAAAATTTATATCCCTCTTCTCCATGGGTGATTACGTGATGTCGTGGGGTTTCCTTGTGCACCGTTTTACAGGCCGTGGGATCCTAACATTAAGACTGACATTATTCTAGGTAGTAAGATCATTTCACCTCACTAGTATATAGACTTGAGTTTGTATATGTATATGTATGTAAGCTTGATATCTATCATTACTGTTTAGAGATTAAATTAAGGATTTCAAGACAAGCAACATGAGACTTTAAAAAGTTTTCTCGAGGTTCACTTCTTACATATTTCATCAAGGATTGTTAATTTACACAAGTCAACCATGAGGATGACAACTTCTCTTTCGATCAAGAGGGTAATTCTCAACATCAAGGTATTTATTATAATCTAGGTAAGCCTAAAACTCATACGTATGCATTGTTTAATTTCTTATTATTATAAAAAAAACTATAGTTAAATTCAAATATAATGGTCAAGATAGTGCAATGATTGTTATGTACTTTCTATACGCGAAAGAAAATACATATTATACCATTCACTATCAGGATTTGAGTAAACTAACAATGATGCACATATGTTTTTCGACTTACTGAAGAATGTATGTAACTTATTGTTATTTTACATTCAACCTTTAAACTTTAACACCTCATTGAAAACATTTTCTTCAAATTATTTTCTTTTTATTTTCAAATAAGGTTAACCAAGTGTCTATGAAAGATACTTGTGTTGATGTCTGTAAGAGATACTTGTGTTGATGTCTGTGAGAGATACTTATGTTGGATTTATTTAATGAAAGTGGAATCAAAACATTTGGAAGGGTCAAAAACGAGGAGGAGCATAGAGAATTCCATGGTGAAATCCACTTAGATTCAAGTAATAGAGCAATTGTCAATGCTACGATACTTCAAAAACCTATCAATGAACATCAGAATGATTAAGCACATAGAGATATGGCATGAGAACCTTTTTCACCTTTTTTCGTATGATTTAAATGAGCTGCCTATGGATGATAATTTTCATTCTATAAGCTATGTCATTTGTGATGTGAAAGGTATTAAATTCGAATATATCACTCTATAAGGCAAGTTTTTTCATTTCCTCGAAATGTTAAGTACCCAACTATGGTGGTATATTCCGGAGATTGTACTCTTCACTCATTAGGGGCCCTTTCTTATAAGTGCCATTTTTATGGTGCAATAATTTGGAAATGTGAGGCATCAAGAAAGCTTAGACAATATGTGGGAAAACACCATTATGGAAATGGGAAGATTCCTTTACTACCTTTGAAAAATCCACCTACTGCATTGGTTGAGTTGTTACTTGGTAATGATAATGCAGGTAAGGAATACAGAAAGAATATACGCTCTTATAATAATGCCTTGGCATTCGTTTCACTGGGTGCTCACTTGGATAATTAGTTCATTAGGGGAGGAGGAGTATTCAATTTTTGAATCCATGGTACCGCCTATCATCGTGTTGGTTCTGTAATACCTGATGAAACACGAGGTGTGGCTCCTCGATTTTCCCAACTATATGTGTATGATATAGAGCATGAATTAGAGAATAGACTTTATGGGATGCCCTCTTTAAATCATAATGTACTTGAAAGGTTGCAAACAATGATGTATGGACATAATCCGTATGCCTGTGCACTTCGTACAATGAGAGAAATGTTACAGTCAAGTCCACATGCGAATTTGAGAATGGTCATCTCACTGAAGTGTGATCAACCTCAAGGTGATACTTGGTTCCTGCAGGAAGTGAGGTAGCAGCTATCATGTTGGGTCAAGGAGATGATTTTCATATGGGGCATAGAGATATTTAAATATTGTCATGCACAGGTGCTAAAAAATATATATCTAGATTGCACCGCTCATATATGTATCTATTATATGTTCTATTTCCTCGAGGAGAGGATGGTTGGCATGTTGGTAGGAATAGATAAGGTTCACATGAGGAGACAAAGACCGTAACTCAACGATAATATTATGCATATAGACTACAGATAAGGGAAGATACAAATGCCTCTTCTAAGCAGTTGGTTGACTTTTGCAACACTACATTGTTGATGCATATAGTAGCATGGAAGAATCCAGATTAGTATGGATACATAATAACCATAAAGCATTATGTGCTGAAGTATACCAAGGTCTTGCAGATATGGTAAATTTAAGCGATGGGGTCAATAGAGTCTTTGTGGGGGGATTGTTGGACACAGGGTAGTACTACTATCTACTTATACAGGGTAGTACTACTATCTACTTATACTGGGGGGCCCTAGATATATGCATCAATTGTACCAAGATTCAATGGAAATTGTTAGGAAGATGGGTAAACCTAACCTTTGCAATACTACATTGTTGATGCATATAGTAGCATGGAAGAATCTAGATTAGTATGGATACACAATAACCAAAAAGCAAAGCACTGCGTGCTAAAGTATACCAAGGTCTTGCAGATATGGTAAATTTAAGCGATGGGGTCAATAGAGTCTCTGGGGGCATTGTTGGACGCAGGGTAGTACTACCATCTACATATACTGGGGGGCCTAGATATATGCATCAATTGTACCAGGATTCAATGGCAATTGTTAGGAAGATGGGTAAACCTAACCTGTTTATTGCCTTTACTTGCAATCCTAAGTGGGATGAAATAACCAATGCTTTACTGCCGGGTCAAGTTTCCCAAGATCGACCTAACTTGATTGCACGGGTCTTTTATGAGAAGCATAAGGACATGATGCACTCATTGGTGAAGCCAACAAGAACCCCTGTAGCAAGAGCTATGCGAGGAGGATGGAGGTTAACTGCCTAGAAGAAATGCAGATCTGTGGCCTCCAGAAGACCAACAAGGAGATAAATATGAGGGAGGCAATGGCCTAGAAGGAGCAGGCACATGAGTAATTGTAAGAAGACCTGAATAGGACCAGGGAAAGCCAGGCTGTAATAGAAGGCTAGGTCGCCTTGATCAGAGAAGAGCATGTCAGGATTATAAAGGAGGTGTAGGCTAGGGCTGACAAAGACAAGATTGAGTTGGTTAAGGTAGAAGCCATGTTGGCTATCTTGGATGCAAAGGAATTTCCGAAAGTTTACAAATTGGAAGCTGAAAAGATGGAGCAATGGGAAGGGCAGGCCATGGAGGATCTAAAGGAGGTGTGGGGGGAATATTTAAAGAAACTGATGGTAATGCAAGCCCCGACATCTTCCTGCAGAGACAGATGGTGCCTTGCCAATCCGGAGGGAGGATTCGGATCGTCAAATACAGCCTAGCTAACTAGCCCAGAATAGACAAAAGCTTTGGAGGCAGATGCACTGAGCCAAGAGGACAAGGAGGTCGGAGCCAGTGGGGGGGGAGGTACCATTAAGGAAAAGCAATTGCAAAAGGAAAATGAGCAGCAAAAGGAAAAGGGGGAAAAAGAAGACGTGCAGAAAAGAGTCCAGGAGGAATTGGGCTAAAAGAGCATGGGTGTTTGTAAGGGCACTTCTCTCAAATATATGCAAACTTTAATCCAAACAGCCTAGTAGGAAGGTGCCCTGAGAACTTCCAACTGGGAAGAAATTGCAAAATTCATGAACGAGTTGGAAGTGTCAAAATATAAAGACAAGGCCAAGGCAGCTCTTAATCAAGGACATCAGGACAAGGAAGGAGCCCCCCCGGATCCAAAGCAGTATGCGGAAGTAGCAGTCTCTTATGACTCGTGGATCTGGGTGAGGAGGCAACAACTCAATCAAAGAGCGACACTATTAAAGCCCCTCGCCAATTGAGTCAATTGGTAGAAAGGAAAAGGAAAGTGCTGAAGCCCGAACCTACATGCACACCACCCTATGGGTGGAAATGGAGTCGGGGTGGGAGAAGAAGGCCAAAGGAACTAGAGCAGATAGTATTTGAAGAAGACCTCATCACCCTAGAGTAAACATAACCCCATGCCTTCGTAGTAGGCATGGTTGTGGAAGCAATGAACAGGGAACGAGAAATGCATCGAGAGGCGCGGCCCATTAATGTGTAGTTTCAAAGGGCCAATGAGAGGATTGGCATAGGGAACACCAGGGTAAGCAGCAAAAAGAGGGATTACGAGCCACGATATGCCCACGATCACCCCATCAAGTTTATCTTAGGGGGCATTGCAAACAGAGGAGATACCAAAAGAAGGTGGATGGAAAACGTCGTAGGGAATCTGGATGGGAGGATCCAAACTAAGAGACAATCCAGACACAAATTTTTTCTAATAGCAACCGTGGGCTTTGCTACTGGGCGTAGTGTCATTATGATCACCACGTGGTGTTGGTGGGGCCAATTAGCTTGTTTGGCCACCGCCCAGATTGCTGATGGACTGACCGTTGTGCAACAAACCGAGCCTTCTTGTTTTGTAACAAATTTGTAA
>NC_141049.1:35138862-35221362 GCF_041138505.1 Cibotium barometz | reverse complement strand
GCTACAATGCATCCAAAAACTTTCAGATGAGACATAATACCTGCAGCCTCCTATAGACATGGGAGGCACATATGCAATGCATCCAAAAACTTTCAGATGAGACATAATACCTGCAGCCTCCCATAGACATGGTCTTCGTAGGACCCCATACATCTGAATGCACAACATCTAGTGCATTTCTGCTCACATATCTGTTACGTGGAAATACATGCTTTGTTTGCTTTCCAAATTGGCATGCTTCACATATTCTCTGCATACCTTCCACTTTAAATTTTGGCAGCCCTGTCACAATTCCTTTAGTCTACATAGACTTCATTCTCTGCACATTCACATGTCCAATTCTTTTATGCCAAATGTCTGTGTCTGCAACAATTCCTGAACCATTTGCAAACATCGCAGCACTCATTTCAGGCATGTCTACATTTAACGTAAATATTCTGCCCACTCTGTTGGCTTTTGCAACCAACCTGCACTTGTCTTTAAAGTCTTCAACATAACAACCATCACGGTTAAACCGAACCTGCAAACCCTGCTCAATCATCTTGCCAACTGAAACCAGATTCTTTGTTATGTTCGTGAAGTACATCTGCAAGGTACTTCACTTTGCCATCCTGCATAGACAATGGCACATCTCCAACATGGGCAATTGGATGAGCAGTGTCATCCCCTGTTTCCACAAAACCTGGTCTTTCAAGGTTTTTCATCTCCTTGAACCACTCGAACCACTCCCCACCATGACTTATCATGTGGTTTGAAGCACCTAAATCCACATACCATACATCATCTTTTTGTGCTGCTTCAGACATGGCATTCACGACATGTTGCATAACAAACAATCTTTCATTATCCTCATTGTTTCTGCTTGAGGATGCATAGTTGTTCTGCTGCACTTTCCCATTTTGCATGTCAGCCTGCTTCTTATAACATTTTGCCTGCACATGTCCAGGCTTACCCACAATAAAAGCATTCACGTGCATCATTATATTGCCTTTGCCAATTTCCATGTCCTCTTTGACTTCCCCTACCTCTGAATTTGCCTCTTCCACCTGTGTGTTGTTGATGTTGTTGTTGTGTATTCTGGGACTGTTGTTGCTGCTGCTCTGCTGGCCATAATTTTGTTACCTGTTCGGCCACCTCCTTGACCGCGTCCATGACCTCCTCTACCTCGTCCTCTACCTGAACTTGTGTAGAAGGCCTGTTGCTTTGAACTATTTTTGTTTTGTGAAGACTGTTGGTCTTCACCCAAGCTCTTCTCTTCTACAATCAGCATAGACACCAAATCTGTAAAGTTGGGAATGTTTTCCTGAGTCTGAATAGACATCTTGAACGCCTTGTATTGTGGCCCGAGACCACGTAGACAGACTTCCACCTTATCATCATCATCTACTGCTGACACACCAATAGATGCAAGGGATTCCACAATACCCTTTATCTTCAATGCATAGTCATTCACAGACATGCTCTTTTTCTCCACAATATGAAGTTCATTCTTCAACTGTATCTTACGTGCCTTGGTATTTGTTTCATAGAGTTTTACCAAGGTGTCCCACGTCTCCTTGGGGGACTTGGCATAGAGTTTTACCAAGGTGTCCCACGCCTCCTTGGGGGACTTGGCATCCTGAATGTGCCAAATCATGGTGTCCTGTATACTAATGGAGAGCCAATACATAACTTTCCTGGCTTCTTGGTTCCAGTCTTTAAACTCTTTCACATCTGCAGCAGTCGGCTTTATGTCCGGTATCTCCGGTGCCTCTTCATGCTCACCTTCTATGTAGTCCCAATAGCCCTTTCCCATCAGGAAATTCGTCAACCTGAACCTCCAAGCATGGAAGTTGTTCTTATCAAGCTTCTCAGCCACAATTTGGGTTATGCCATCATTTGACATCTTGCCAGACACACAATTTTACCAGAAACAGCACTCTGGTTTGTCCTGCACAAACTGCTATATTTCTGCAGCAGTATTGTAGTACTCTCAAATGTCACAATCAGTGACCTCAATGTGTATACATACACCCAATGGCAACTGTTGACCTCTTTGCAGCATACACTGTGTCTGCACAGCCAATCTGTCTTCCTGCAGTTCTTAAAACAGAGTTCTGCAGAGAATCAATGACTTACCCGCAGTGTTCGAAATCGCCTGCTTTCTGAAAAACGGAGGTCCAGACGAGCCCGAAACGCGTTTTTGGCCCATAAAATTTTGTCCGATAGGACTCTATAGTTGCCCAATAGCTTTACTCTCGCGAAGAAAGCTCCTCAATCAGAGATCTTTTGCTGGTGCCTCCCGTAGAGCTCCTGACAAGGGTGTAGTCACCAACACAAATAGGGAAGAGTAGTTGAAGCTCTTACCCTCGTACCGCTTCCTGTGGTTCTCTTGCTTGCAGCTCAGCCCTTAGCACAAACCAGGCTCTGATACCATGAAAAGATGCAGGGGGGAAGAGAGCTTGACCTCTTGAAAGCACACACACACTCACAAACCCTAATAGAGAACACACAAGGTGAGAGGCTGAAAATCTTCTTCTACTTCACTCAACACTCAACACACCATATACAAAATAAGAGTACACACAATATGAAAAGTACTCAACCAATACATACAAGGGTTCTCTATAGTGTGAACCCAACTAAATGAGCTAGCGCTATAACTATGCCAGTCTCTAGAATGGCTGTCACACAGCCTATCATCCCACTGGCCGCATATCACCCAAGATCTCACCAACCATGCCAGTGGTATAAGTGTGGGGTCTATCTCCCAGGCGGGTCATCAGTGTCCACCGCCTCACTAGACGAGCTCGATATCTCAACATATATATATATATGTAAACTTTTTGGATTTTCTCCACCTTATGGCCATGCTTCCTTATATATATATGTGTGTGTGAGTGTCTGTATATATATATATATATATATATATATATATATATGTTTATACATACATACATACATATATATGTATATATGTTTATACATACATACATACATACATATGTATGTATGTATGTTTATATGTATTGTGTGTATATATATATATATATCTATATTTGTATGTATATATATGTATAAATGTATATGTGTATGTTTATATGTGTTGTGTGTATGTATGTATGTATGTATGTATGTATGCATATATATGTATATCTATATATATACATATACGTAATTATACACACACACACACACACACACACACACACACACACACACACACACATACACACATATTACATGTATGTATATATATTAGGCTTTCAACAAAGGCATAAGGGCTTTGAAGAGCAAATGGTATTTTTCATAGAATGGTGGGTCAGGAATAACTTGAGCTAGAGGGCTTTAAAGAGTGTCACACACACACACACACACACACACACACACACATACATATACATACATACATACATACATACATACATACATACATATATATACACACACACACACACACACACACACACACACACACACACACACACACACATATATATATATATATGTACATGTACATGTCCACACACACACACACACACACACACACACACACACACACACACACACACACACACACACACACACAGAGCTTTATATGTACATGTATATATATACATATATCCCCCATGTATCCAATTGTGAACCAATGTAGTATACCTTTTTTAGGCATACCAAACAAGGAGCGGGCGGGAACAAGCGAGACAAAGTCCGAGCAAACCCCATCATTTCAAACAGAATGTACATTGCATTTGGCCCATTGTATCTCATATGAAAATGATTGGTAGACTTGTGTGTGGGTGTGTGGGTGTGTGTGTGTGTGTGTGTGAGAGAGAGAGAGAGAGAGAGAGAGAGAGAGAGAGAGAGAGAGAGAAATTTAGGTCATATAGGTTACAACGTGCAAAACAATGAAGGCAAAAGAACACAAAAACTACATTGCTACACAATGCTACTTAGAGCTACACTCATCATCCACAAAAATGGACCATTGTCGATGATTGTCTCGACTTCGTTGCTCATATCTTGAATTCCCCATCATTTGTCTAGCCATAGCCTCAGCATACACTTGTAAAGTACTTTAAAAAACATGAAACAAGTCATCAACAATGCATGGAAGATGCACTAACTTAAACTAATATGCACACCACATGGGAAGGCAAAAAAGAGATAGAGATGCTTTTAAAAACCAAGGCCACATCACATAACAAGGTAAGGCCCAAAAAATGCCAAAGATACATATTCAGAGTCCATCATAAATGCCAAAATAAACAAAAGTAAAATAGACAAACCAAATGGTCAACTACAGTCATAGAAGCATAGTGCATCCAAAGTCATCGGTGTAAAGTAAAAAAGGGAAGGTTCTCACTAGTCGTCGTAAGGGCTCTCCCCAGCTAGAGGATCAACCATATCATCGCCTTGCTGATGCTGTCGGCTAGGGCTGGCACCAATCACCCTCTCTTGATGTGCAAGGATAGGTGACACATAGTCTCTCAAAACCCTCTCGTCATTGTACATCCTCCCAGTAGTAAGGCATGCTCTAAGAATAGGTGTAGTCCCACATCCCAACTCCAAGATTGTGCCTTGAGGCCGGCATAGAAGCTCCAAGTAGCACCCCACAAAAGTGGAGCTCATCTCCAAGGCACCACACAAATCTAAACCGTCTGCACTCAGCTCAACTGCCAGCAAGCATGTGATGATACACCAAAGTATCCAAGGGCCTCATGTGGAGACTCTAAAAAAGCGGTGTGCTATTTGGGACATACAGGGGAGGATCTATTCCAAGTCGACGCACAAAGAACAACATAGACGTTGACCACTGAAAGAAGAGTCATTCACGTCGGTAAGGTTGTTTAATCAAAACAAGCATTAATCTATATTCCTATCATTTCAAAGAATCATTACAACAAGAAAAGTAACAAACCTTGGTCCTCATGCTAGCAATATCTACATAACCGTAAGGCAAGTGATGAACCATGGTTACTTGATGCCAAATTTCCAAGCCAAAAACTTGACAATATCTATCAATCAACCCAATCCTCAAACCTACCAAACAAAGAAACACTACCAAAATCTATTTACAATTCAAGCAATAATCAAGAAAAGATAAATGAAGAATAGTTTCTCAATAGCAATACTCAAAGAAGATGCAACAATCAAGAGCCATCCGGAGTCTGATAGTGAAGAAGAAGCCAATGCACATCCATACCTAACGTGATCCTCTATCAACATATCCCAAGGAGGAGGGTATGCACGACCAACATGTACACCACCAAATGGAAGATGAAGAAAAACCAAATCTGTTGCCCAAGAGACAGGTTTACCTTTCTTCTTTGCATGTACACCTGCACACCAACATGGTTTAGAACATGTTCATGGATCTTTGTGTAGACTGGGTTCTTAGACGTAGAGAGAAATCCCTCCCAATGGCTATGTAGTCCCCTTGAACCACCATACATCTATGATCTCGAGATTGAGCAACTAACCCATTGGGAGGTGGAGGCAAAAACACAAAAGAAATAGTTCTTTTTGATACGACGACACCTCGACCAACATCTACATAAACACCCACACAAAACACCCAATGTAAGAGCGAAGTGCAACACGCAAGTAAAAGAACTAGCTATTCCAAGAAAGAAAAACCATCCATAATTAGGAATAAACTGACCCATATCATTTTCATGCTATTCTCTAACTCAACCTCATCATCACTCTCCTTGATCACCTCCTTATCCTTCTTCTTTGCAGTGTGTTCTTAAAGTACAAACAACACCATAACCAAACATAAATACTAAACCATTAATACGAAACACAAAATAAAACAAAATTATTACCAAGCGATTGAAATTTATTCTCCTTGACACCAACATGTGTAAAAATCTTCTTAAAGTCCTTATACATCTCCTTCTCTCTCTCAATTAGCTCCCCCTTGTGCATATCTATCCACCATGGACAGTGGTCTAATTCCCACCCAATGAGACACCTCATGTATGGAGGGTACATGGTGGTGTCGATATTGTCAATCACTAGCCATTACTGGAATAGATGTAAAGGCACCCAAGTGCTTCAACATAGCAAGAAACCTACTCAAAAAACCACGAAAAATCAATAAGCTAACAAGGAAATAATTAACAATACTGAGCCATTGCATACCATGGAAATATTAGAAATTGCATTAATAAAAAAAAGGGGCAAGAGGAAACCCGTGCCTGCATGGGTTGCCTCTTGCCCCCTTTTTTTATTTGATACCATGGCCAATATGGCAGTGGTATGCAATGGCCCAGGTACAGGTAATATATTTGGACTATATTCAATACCCAATATTATGGCACATATGGGCTTTAGTCAAAATATAAACATAATCAATATTGCAATTGTGCCTCATGATTAACATTGCCTTAGATAATGTGCTCATTAGCATGGTCATGATGGCCATTGTATCTATAAAAAAAAGGGGCCACATGGGTGTGGGCCACTTCCACATCCCCTTTTTTTTAAATAGATAACATGGCCATGGCAATGAGCTCATTGTGCAACAAAACAAGCATATATAGCATAATCAACATTATGTCATCAACATAATCAAACCCTCGTTAGATAGAATCCTTCATTACCATGGCCATGATTTCTATAAAAAAAGAGGGGCTGGAAGCAGTCCACACTAGCGCCCGCTTCCAGACTCTTTTTTTAAATGGAAATCATGGCCATGGTAATGAAAGACAACATCTAGACCGCTCCAAAATCACCCAAAAATGGCCATTAGTAATGAAAGGCAAAATGTAGACTGCTCATTGAAGCCTTCAGAACCATGGCCATGGTAATGATCAGATTATCAACATAATTAAACCATGGTAATGAGAACATTATCAACATAATCAATCCATTGCTTGCCATGGCCAAAATGGCCATGGTCAACATAAAAAAAGGGGGCAAAGGCAGCCCTCGCGCTGGCATGCGCTGCCTTCGTTCCCTTTTTTTTATGATGACCATGGCTATTTTGGCCATGGCAAGCAAGGGCTTGCACATGTGATAGTCATCATGGCCATGCTACTGAGCATAATCAACAATAATCAACAATAATCAACATAATCAAACCATGGTAATGAGGACATTATCAACATAACCAATCCCTTGCTTCCATGGCCAAAATGGTTAAGGTCATCATAAAAAAGGGGGCGGAGGTAGCCCGGGCCGCCTCTACCCCCTTTTTTTAATGATGACCTTGGCCATTTTCACCATGGCAAGCAAGGGCATGAGCACATGTGATAGTCATCATGGCCATGCTACTGAGCATAATCAATAATAATAAACAATATTGCAACAACATAATCCAGGGCTTGAGCATCAACATAATCATAATGGCCTCATTGAAGCATTTAGAACCATGGTCATGATGGCCATGGTTTTGAATGCTTCAGTGAGGCCCATGGAGAGATTGTAACACAACCCAAATAGTAAATAATAAATCTCTTGCTTGCCATGGCCGAAATGGCCATGGTATTCATTAAAAAATGCGAGCTGCCTCCGCCCCTTTTTTTTCATGAACACCTTGGCCTTGGCCATGAAAGCAAGAGATTTACCACATTTTCTTGTCACCATGGCCGTAGTGAGCAAGCAAGCTTCTTCTTCCACACCCTGGGTGGCTATGGTGAACAGATCTACAAGGGTGAAGGTCAAGGATGAGCATACCTTTTGGGAGCCATTGTGGCATTGCTCGAACGGTGGAGGAGAGAGTGGAGATCCTGATTCAATCCTTGGAGGAGTACTCTCCTGTCGCTTAAGCAAGGGCAAATACAATACAAAGATAATGAGGGTATCTTTCTGTGTGGTGGAGAGAAAGTGAGAAGAAAATGTATATGGGTTTCTTTCTATGTGGTGCAGAGGAAGAGAGAACAAATGTAGGGTTTTTAGAAAAGAGAATGAGAGAAAGAGAGAGGAAAAGAGACACATTGAAATTGAAATCATATCTTAGACTGAGCACTTGATTTTTGGCCGGCTGGTCCATCAATGTCGTCATAACTCTTGGGCCTGGATACAAATCCGTCATATTTATGAATCATTCTGGGTGGTTTTGGAGCATTATAACTTTCCCATCATTTTTAGGATTCATATTCTGTATATTGGGGCCACGTTCTCTACATAGTAATTTTAGATCTATTTTAATAACCATTGGAAAAAAACTGCTATATAATTTCTTTGAATTTTTTGATCACACTTTTTTCATTGTTTATCATTCTCGACATACTACACAAATTTGCCAGCTTGAAAAAGTTATTTAAATATTTTAGAATTATATATATTAATAAGTTTAATATTTATTTGTATGCTCTAACTGCACATATATATATATATATCTATATATAATAGATGTAAAAGGAAAGATTTAAAGTTTGATCTAGAGTAACCACCAAATATGGGATTTGTATATATTTTGTTCTTAGCATATATATATGTATATATAATAAATAATTCTATAAATACATATATAATATAACATATATAGATAGCGTGCACATTTGATTTTAATAAATATTTTTCCATTATATTAATATAATTTAATTATATATATATAATGTGAAAACATAAAAAGTAAATATTAGATAATTTGGGAAAAATCTCATATTTTGGGAATCAATCACTCCATTTAATTTTTTGGATATATCGTAAACATGCCAACTCCAAATTTGTCAGAGATTGTAGATCTAGATTCTACTCTTCAAGATCTTTCTAATGATATGTCACATGAGGGGGTTATGAGAAAATTTTGGACAAGTTCACCATGATCCCATTTTTCAAATGGGAATGGGATTTATCCCGAATTGTTGCTGCTGTTTTACCCACTGCTGAACAAGCTCGTTGGGATGGTAAAGATATGCAGGCTCATGCCTTGATTGCACTTTCTGTCAAACGTAACATCACCCCACATATTCGTTCAGCTAAAACAGCAAAACAGGCTTGGGATATTCTAGCTGGTCTGTATGCAGGTCATAACGAGGCAAAAATCTCTTACCTGCGTAAAGAGCTAGAATTGAAGATTATGCAGGAAGATGATGACATGAATGTTTTTCTTGCTGAGATTAAAGATCTCAAAGAACAATTGATTTCTGCAAGTGAGATTATTCCTGATCATTCTCTTGTGGAGACTGTTCTTGATGCTTTACCTGAGACATATCAGACTTTTGCTTCCACGTGGAGACTTCTTGCTGAGGACAGACCTGATGCTGTCAAGTATGATACTTTAGTCAACAAGCTCTTGCAAGAAGCGCAGTCCAGGCAAAACAGGGCAAGGCAGCGTGCAGTTGATCAAGCATTTATTGCTGCGCAGCAGAGAAGAAGTGGTAAGGCAGCCCCTTCCACTGTTTCTTCTCCTATTAGTAGGTCTGCAACTTCTTCTCCTTCCACAGGTAGCAGCAATAAGTCTGAGAAGGCCAGGTGCAACTATTATAAGGCAAATGACCATGACCTTAAGAATTGCCCTAAGCTAAAGGCTAAAGAGGCAAAGAAGAAAGAGTCAAATGTAGCCACAATAGCGGATGCTTCTACAAATGTAGATTCTGCAAATGTTGTGCACGATACAGAATGGGCGTTTAGCATGTATTGCCAATATGACCCATCTGTACATGATGCATGTTTGGCAATTTTTGTTGACTCTCATGTATGGTATTTTGACAGTGGTGCTACAAAGTACATTACCTCGCATCGTGATATGTTCACTTCTCTTGAGGCTGTCCCTAATGAGAATACTGTCACATGTGCCAATAATGCTTCTTACCCAGTGAAGGGCATTGGTAAAATTATGCTTACTGCTTGCAAATGGCAACGCTTTCACACTTTCAGATGCTTTGTATGTGCCAGGGATAAAGAAGAATCTATTGTCTGTCTCTGCGCTTACTAGACTTGGACTTGTAGTCAAATTTATGGATGACAGATGTACTGTTCATGATTTGACTTCTGGTGATACAATTATTGTATCTGGCACCTTGTTTCGTGGGCTGTATAGGCTCAATTCTTATGACAAGTGTGTGGAAGATTCAGCAAATGCAGTTTCTGATGAAAAGGCAATTTCAGATGTAAAACTATGGCATGCTCGTTTTGGTCATCTGAACTTTGCTAGTTTGCTGTGTTTGCAGAAATTTGATATGGTTGCTTCATTGCCCCCTCTTGAGGCACCATTGAAACATGTTTGTGAAGGCTATTTTGGGCAAAATACAGCGTTCTGCGTTTCCAAAGGATGGTTCTGTGCGGGCCACTCGCAAATTGCAACTTGTACATAGTGATGTATGTGGGCCTATGCAAACTCTGTCATTTGGTAAACACTTGTACTTCATGACTTTCATTGATGATTACTCAAGGCATGCATGGGTATATCCACTGGAAGGCAAAGTCCGAAGTGTTTTTGTGCTTCAAACAGTTTTTGCTTATGGTTGAAAATGTATCCAATTGTAATGTGGGCACCCTCCGTTCTGATCGAGGGGGGGGAGTACATGTCTAAAGAGTTTGATACATTTCTGGCTAGTCGTGATAAAACACCAATGTACAGTGCCTTATACCCCTCAGCAAAATGGTGTTGCTGAGAGAAAAAACAGGTCACTTATGGAGATGGCACGATGTATGGTCAAGAGCCAAGCTTTGCCACATGCCTTTTGGCTTGAGGCTGTCATGTGTGCTGCATATGTACTCAACAGGTGTCCCACTAAGGCCTTGCAGTCTATTACTCCATACGAAGCTTGGCATGGCAGGACGCCATTGGTCACTTGCGTGTCTTTGGTTGCTTGGCCTATGCTTTAGTGCCTATGCAACAACGCAGAAAATTGGATGATAAGGCTGTCAAATGCATTTTCGTTAGCTACAGTGCTGAGAGCAAGGGTTACAGATTGTATCATCCGCAGTCAAAGCGTATCTTGATTAGTCGAGATGTTGTTTTTGTGGAAGATGCTGTGCAGCTTTTATTATCATGTACCAAAGAGACAGGTGTGAGCTCACGGGATGTATTTGATACATTGTTGCCTCTGTTTACAGGTGGGAATTCAAATGTAAGTCCTAATGAGGTAAATATTCAGCCTATGCAGATTTCAAATGACATCATAGATCAGCCTATTTCTGATGCAGATTTACAGGCTGTAATTTCTGAGGATAGGGCTGAAAATGAGCAGGCTAGAGGTATGCCTAAATGGCTGGTGCAGACCTTGCGTGATAGTAAAATTGATGCACCTATATCTAGTCATACTCGTTCAGGTTTTCAGCATGCCTCTTATGCATCGGATTGTTATGCCTCTTATGCATCGGTTTTCAGCATGCCTCTTATGCATCGGATTGTTATGCTTTGGCTATGTCTAGTATGTGTGAAGAGGAAGAACCTCTTTCATTTGATGAGGCACAAAAATCAGAAAAATGGTTGGCTGCAATGCAAAGTGAATATGATGCTATAATGAAGAATGGTACATGGTCTTTGTGTGATTTGCCTATTGGTAAAAAGGCCATTGGATGTAAGTGGGTTTTTAAGTTGAAACGAAAGCCACATGGCAGTGTTGATCGCTATAAGGCTAGACTTGTTGCAAAGGGTTATGGTCAAGAAAAGGGCATTGATTTTGATGAGACCTTTGCTCCCACTTGTCGTATGACTACCATTCGTCGCATTTGTGCATTGGCAGCTCATAATGGTTGGAATGTACATCAGCTGGACATAAAGACTGCGTTCTTGAATGGAGATTTGCATGAGGAGGTGTATGTATCGCAGCCTCATGGTTTTGTTCAAAGAGGGCAGGAAAACAAAGTGTGCACGTTGAAAAAGGCTTTATATGGTTTAAAGCAAGCTCCACGAGCTTGGTATGAAAAGATACATGCATATTTGACTGCACATGGGTTTCAGAATAGTCCAACAGAAAGCACTTTGTATGTTAAACGTGTGGATGGTGTATATCTAATCATTGCTCTCTATGTCGATGACATGCTGCTCACAGGACCAAATGAGAGTCATATTGCTGATTTAAATGCCTCTTTTGAGATGTCAGATTTGGGGCATTTGCATCATTATTTGGGGATACAATTTAAGCAGTGTGATGGAGGTATTGCTTTGTGTCAGACAAAGTATATTGAGACATTGTTGCGGAGATTTGGCCTTGAAGACTGCAAGCCTATTGCTACTCCAATGGAGACAAGTTTGAAGTTGAGTCTTCATGATGTTGGAGATCACTTTGATGTCACACTCTATCAGACAACTGTTGGTTGCCTCATTTATGTATGCATTATGAGGCCGGACATTTAGTTTGCAGTCTCACAGGTGAGCAGGTTTATGCATAGCCCAGGGTCTCAGCATTGGAAGGCAGTTAAACGCATCTTTCGCTACTTGAGTGGCACCATACATCTTGGGTTGTTTTATCCCAAGGGGGGATTGTTGCCGCCAGATTTACATGCTTTTTCGGACTTTGATTGGGCTGGTTGCTATGACACAAGAGTGTCCACCACAAGTGGTTTTTGTTTCATGCTCGGTAGCTCATGCATATCTTGGTTGAGCAAGAAGCAACCTACTGTGGTCACTTCTAGTTGTGAAGCTGAGTACAGGGCAGCTTTCATAGCTACGGTTGAGTGTGTGTGGCTCAGACGGCTTATGGGCTGACTTGGGTGTTGGACAGGAGTCTGCCACCTCTATCTTCACTGACAGTCAGAGCGCACTGACAGTTGCGAAAAACCCAGTTTTTCATGCTTGCACAAAGCACATTGAGGTGCATTATCACTATGTCAGGGAGAGACTCTCAGCAGAAGAGATCAGCTTGGCCTATGTACCAACACAGGACAACCTCGCTGATCTTTTCACAAAGGCGCTTCCTCGTGTGAGAAGTTCAAAGCTTTTCACAAAGCTTTGGGCTTGCTCCCCTTTGTGGACTGATCTACTTCGGGCATGGCACTCCCCTATACATGAGTGCCAGCTCTCGTTCACACCATCACTCCCAAGGGGGATTTGTTGCCATATATTTATATAGGCAGTGATGTGTGTGAACACACTTAGGACCGCCGGGGCACTTTTCCCTCTTTAGGAGGTTTTTTCCCCCCAGCTTGTATATACGCCCATCCTTCTAGGGCTAACTCATCTTTTGTACATTGACACAATCTAATACACTTTGTGTTGTGTGCATTCTTGCTTCTTCTTCTCCAAGCTTTGTGTGCTTTCCTGCAACCCTAATTCCAACACTTTCCACGGACTTCTTCAACTTCATTGAATGTGATGTTAGCACATGAGTTGAGGTGAAACCCACATTGCTTTTCCATTTATGCTTAAGATTTAGAGTTGGTATTGAAGGCATGGCCTTTTATCTCCACTCTAGGTGTTTGTTGGCGTGGTTTTTGCAGAGGCTTGTGGTGCAAGCTTACTTCAAAACCCAAATATAGGGATTCCCTTCATACAAGACTTGAATTTCTAGCAGCTTGTTGTTGACTGCTAGGCTTGAACTAGCGCTTGAGACCATCACCTGACTCTATTTAGCTTTGGATATTGAGGTGCGGTCCATGAGGATTTTGCGACCTAAAGAGAAGGAAGGGGTTGTGTCATAGAAGCCTTAAGCTTCTAACATCTTGAGGAGGATTTTCTAACATCTTAATCAAGCTCAAGGGTTGGATAAAACTACCTTTTCCCAAAGCTTCCATGAAAGAGGGTCCATGGTTGTTAGAATGTGAATATAATCCTTAAAGTTGGTAGGCTCTAAGAAGGGCTTATATTCTTGGTCCTCATCTTCACCATCTTGTTACAAGCTCTACATATATCAATTGATGTGGTTTGAGCTATTGGGTCAAATTTATTGGCAAGAATCCCTTGACCCATGGGATGAGTCTTCCCTATTGTCAACTTTATTTTCAAGGATCATGGTGTATGACCATCTTTATCTCTCATGTAAGGCTTTTTAAGGATCATGGTGTATGACCATCTTCTCATGTAAGGCCTTTCAAGGATCATGGTGTATGACCATCTTCTCTAAAATTCTATCATAACTAATGTGTGGTGGAAGGTTAGCCCAAATAATCTTTATTATCTCTCATGTAAGGCCTTTCAAGGATCATGGTGTATGACCATCTTCTCTAAAATTCTATCATAACTAATGTGTGGTGGAAGCTTAGCCCAAATAATCTTTACATTCTCAAGGATGCCCAAAGATTTAGTTGTGTTCCCACCATCACACAACAATCTTCACCATAAGGCTTGTGCCTACAAGTGGTGGGGTCCCCATGTCTCCCAATAATCCTTCGTGATTATGTTGACACCACCATCACCATCTAAGATTATAGAGACCAACGTGCGTGCATTTATAAATGAAAGGTAACATAACATTCCTTTCATCACATTGTAAGTAGTATCCCAAGTTGCTCACAGTAGGCACTTTTGGCTATCCTTATCTTGGCTATGTAACAAGAGCTCTCAATGCTGGTGACTATGATGACCCATCAAAGGCCTTTGACCTCCCACTGAGTCATCCTAGTTGGTAGCATTGTGGAATCTAGTCGGATAGGTTCTAGAGGTAGAGACTTTGTAAATGACTCTTTGATGTCCCACGGAGTCCTCCTAGTTGGTAGCATTGTGGATAGGTTCTAGAGGCAGAGGCTTTGTAAATGACTCTTTTATACGGCTTCTTAAGAATGGTCACATAGATTTAGATAATATGGCCTTTGGAATTCTTAGAGGTTCCCTTATTGGTTCTCTATGATTGACTCATGAATAGGGTTAGGGATACTCTTAGGTGGCGTTATACTTGACCTTTTACTTAAGTACTGGCTCTTGTTCATCTTGCACCTTCCTTTTACAAGTGCTTGGGCTTGTTTTATTTGTTCTTTCTCTAACTTGGGGTTGGGTAGTCTTTGAGTTTCTTTGAAGGGTTTGTATAGTCAGTGGGTTTCTTCTCTTTGGAAAGAGTTGGCTTGGCCCGTTATCCACATGAGGGAGGTAGCTTTGGAGCTTGGTCCATTGATGATCACGACCTTGTTGCCCTTGACAATTGATCGTGCATTATGTTTCCACATGCCTCTGAGGTTCACTTCTTTTGGATCTCTAGTTTTGGTCTTTTAGCATTTTTAAGGGCTACTATAGCCTTAGAGAATTACACCTCAATCTCTTTTGTTTGCCACTAGCTTTGAGGTTGAAAGCCTGAGATTTCTGCTTCTTGGCTGACTTAGATGTTTCTGTGGCAATTACCCTCGTCTTGGTTTGGAGCCTTATGATGGCATTAAGGGGAATGTCTGAATAAGTTCTCCTTTTATACTTTTACAAGTTAAGGCTTACTAGTGTGGCTAATGTTTCTGCCACCATTGGGGTGATTGTCACTATGTTAAGATAATGATTGAAGGCATGCTTGAATTCATACTTGTAACACATGTCTCCATATGGGAAAACATTGGGGTTGGCACTTGATTCAGGGATGGAGTTGGGGTACTTGGTGCGATGGCTCTATGTGGACACTCAATAACATCATGAAGACCCTTACAATGAAAACATTGAAGAGGTGGCTACGTGACATGTTATTAAGGTCTCTTGCCCTTTGTTGCTTCCTAGAAGTTCAAGAGGCATAGTTATTAAAATGACTAGGAGCTATTCTGGATATATGTATGAATCAGAATGCTCATGTGACTTGTACTGCTCCTATTTTAGACCCTTGAAGTGCTAGAAATGTCATCGAGTAGTGTTGTACTAGTGCAGTTTAAGAGGAATCAATTGGGATGGTAATAGTGGAGGTGGTGGGGGTATGGCATTGATGACAGTTTGTACATACCTCATATAAGGTTTTGGAAATCTGGCATTAAAAAAAAACAAGATCCTTCTATTAGTTAACAAAAAAAACATCCTTAAAAGGCTAGATACAAACTCACCTCCATGTACAAAGAGCGAGGATCAAATAACAAAAAAGCAGGGAAGGATGCACTTCTCCTTGGTTTCTCACTCTATGAGGAGAAGGATATCTCATACAAGGGGTGGGGGGAGGGAATAACCACACAGGTGGAGTGCTAAGTGGGCTCACCACCACCACTATTTTGTGAAAAAAGGACCAGGTCGCTAGAGCCTTTGGTGGAAGGCTTCCTGGTGCTTCTGCATACAGTCTCAGACCCACCTTGAAGCTTCCCCCCATTGGCCATGAAGGCCATGAAGGGTATGAATGATGTCAAGCCAAATGCTCTTGATGGCCTTTGTAGGCGGAGTGTGGGTGCCTTTGATTGCTTTGTTGCATCGAGCTCTCAAGATGTGCCATGTGGAAATGCTGCTATTAATCTCCCATCTTCAGCTCAAACCATGGGAGTAGCATTTTTGAGATGTGAAGGTGAGAGACCTGAAGGGCTAGCCCCCCACCTTGCCCCCATGACAACCTCAGCCCTAGTGGCCAAAGTGACAGCTCCCCATGTAATAATATGGGAACAGGCCATGGGAAGAGGCCCTGTTCATAGCGAAGATGTGGTGTGAAGATATGGAGAATCCACTGCCAAACCTGTTGAGCCTTTAGGCAATCCCAAAAGAAGATTACCACTTTTGTGTGGCCAATAATTTTTACATAAAGATTGCCACTTTTGTGTGTGCTTGTAAGGTGCTTTAGGTCCCCTACATTACCCATGTATCTTTGTGTTCTAGTGTAGAGAGGAGTTACCTTGGGCATCGTCAATAGATGATATTAAATCATTTTCCTATTTATTATTTTTCTTTATCTCATTTCTCTTCAACCCTTAATAAGGAAAGGTAAGGCATGTAACCATTATATATATATGGTAGTGATGTGTAAACGTAGGCTATAATGGGTCGGGGCACTTTTTCTCTACACTTTCACAAGGCCTTTATCGACATCATAACTTCGATCCCATAATTAACAACTTCGACATCGATATCATCAATTTCGGCATTCCTATCAGTAACATTTCTACACTCTACATTGCCTTTTTTATACACTTTGCCGCTTTCCTTCCTTATCTAGTGATCTACCAGCAGCCATCTCAGTTACATTTGGTGGACTTTGATAGTACTTGTAGGTAGTGGGGATATTTACATTTTATGTCAAAGATTAATTATTTTTATAGGTTGAAATATGGATTTGGGATGCTTTTCGTTGAGGATAAGCTTGATGGGACCAACTATCTATTGTGGTCCTATATTATGTGCCAAGTGTTGGTTGGGCTTTGGAATGTTATAATTAGCATTAAGGCATGCCTTATCTCTCACCATCACACAGGATAGTACATATACTTTGGATGGTGATACTAGTTTAGATGTAAATATGGCATCTATCTCTACACCTCCCATAATAGTAGAACAACCTAAGTGAGATGGCAAGGATGCACAAGTACATGCATGGGTGGCACTTTCTATGAAAAGGAGTATTATTCCTCATATTTAATCATGTGAAACTACCAAGAAGGCTTAGATGTGCTTGTTATGATTTTACTAAGTGCATAACAAAGCACAAGTGGCCTAATTATGTAAGCAGTTAGAGTCAAAGCATATGAATGAGGGAGACTGAATATGGATGAGTTTCTCACAAGGATTAAAGATCTTAGAGAGAAGCTTGCATTAATTAATGAGCCCTATCCGTGGATAGATCATTAGTGTTTACTATTCTCACAACTTTATCAGATTCATACTAGGGTTCATATCCACACTTTTGCTCATAATGAAGGGTAACCCCAATGCCCTTACATTTTAATAAGTTGGTTGTAGTGCTCTTGCAAGAAGAGAAGACTCGGAAAAATTGATCTAGTCTCCGTGTTGTGGGAGATCAAGTATTTGTTGCACCAGTCAAAAAGATAAAGGCAAAGCCTTTTCTCAAAGCCTTTTCTCAAAGCAGCTATAAGCTAAAGGGAGAATCAGCCTAGTCTTCTAGCTATTAAATTTGTAGCAATGTGAAGAGCTATGGTGGATCAACAAATGCAAGAATCAACATCATTAGCAAGTGATTAAATGATGATTAATATGAGATTAGTGGCAATTAACTACTAACAGCTTAATGTAGGCATGGATACTCAATAACCAGCAAATACTCATTAGGCCAATGCCTCAATTTATACAAGTTTGTCCATGATCTGCTCCTTGATTTGTGCCACCTCCCCTACATTTGGGGGGGGCACCTCATCCTCGATTCTCTCCACCTCTTTTGCTTGATTCAGGCTCCAGCTCTTCACTTTTCCCATAATATCTGCACACATCCTAGATCTTCTCATGCTACCCTTTATTCTCTCCTAGTAGATACTTCTCACCTTTTCACTGCAACCCACTCATTTACAGACTCTCTTTTACAGCCTCGTGCTAAGGGCTTGTTCCCGCACACACACCCATGCACTTGTATATTTCAACACCTCCCCTTAAGTGAATAATGCTAGCACACCTGGACCCTATACCAAGTTTCCCTCTTACTTGGTAGCCCCACGACTAGTGTCTCAAGTCCCTAACTCATAGTCCTTGACACTCTCTCCCTCTATGTGTCCAAGGCTTACTATTAGTGCCCGTGACCTTGACTGAAGTGCTCACACATACATCTACCACATGGCCTAGATCATCGGTGGCTCGGAGGTGGTTTTACTCTGTTGGGGCAGGTTACATTGGGTTGTGGGTTTCTCTTTCTTTCTCTCTCAGAAAAGATGATCTGACTCCACATAGGAGTCTCCATGAAGTTTGCCGATGTTGATCCTTCTTCACTGGGTTTGCTGTAGCAGTCTCCTCCCCTGCCTCTTCCTCGTCCTCATCCTCGTGAGAATCCTCCTCGGGTGTAGAATGCTTTTTCCTCTCCAGTTGTAGGGTCCACCCCTTTCTTGTCGTTGACCTTGGTCTCTTGCTCTAGTAGAGCTCTTTCTATCTCATGTAGCTTCAATTCTGGTACATTCTTTAAGGTTGCCATAATGTTTTCATATTTTGCTTTGTCCACACTCTTCAGAAGCAGTGCTAGTGCCTCATCATCCCCTACCTTCTTACCAATGGGGTTACCAGTTGTTGCTTAGTGCTTTTGTATTTGTTCAAGTGTGTGGTTAGAGGTTCACTTTCCTTCATGTCAATTTTGTAGAATTACATTAGCAGATTTATTTTTGATTTTTTTGCTTGAATGCGAAATAATTTATTGAGTTCATCCCATGCATCTTTAGCCCGTTGTATCCCTGTGATGTGGTGAATGATTTCATCATTTAAACTGAGTGCAATGAGTCCTAATGCTTTCTCATTCTTGCTCTTCCACTCATTCCACTCATTCTCCCCAATCACCTCTGGGCATTCATCTCTTCCCTCAACTAGCCCCCACAGATTTTTTCTCATGAGCAAATACATGGTCTTTGTTTGCCATGTATGAAATTGCTTTCCCCATTAAATTTAGCTATTTCTTGTGCCGTGCTCATGAATGATGTGAGGGGGGTCTTACCTCTTGATCCAATTCAAGATTCAAGGGTAGTGTCTACCCTTTTACAACTCAAATCTGGTGTTAAATGATGATTACAATAGATTTATCAGCATAAATTTACCAAAAATTACATAAAGCCAAGTGTAGCTGATATGTAACTGAATGGTTGAAGTATCAAACCATCTCCGAATTGCAATCTGAAGTGATAGGAATGTGTATCAGATACCCAATGGTAATTTGAACCCTTAATTGAACCAAAATACAATGATTAATGTTGATTAATCATTGATTAGTGAAATAATCCCCTATTTTATGTGCAAAAAATAGAGTGTGCGGGAGGCCAGATCTGGGGCCTTAGAATTCAAATAAACTTAGATCCTTTCAAGAGCATCAATAGCAGTTAGTCTAGTAGAGGATCAAGCCAAGAACCAAAGGATTTGATTAGACATTGAATGCTTAATCTTAAGATTATAAGAACTACTTTCTGTTAGTAATATGGAGCTGAAATCGGTTGTTGCTGGCGACGTTTTTGCGTTATTTTGAACACGTAGGCATGTTCACAGTATCAGAAAACCCTTTGGGCTAGCTCCTTTTCTTCCAATTGCAAGTAGTGAAGCCAATTTTATAGATTTATTATCAAAAAAGGCACTGACAATTTCACGGATTTATGCTGCTCCCGACGGCGGTTTGGCGTGCTTTCTTGATGAGCTGAAGACTGTAGGTTGTGGCTAGCTATGGCTAAAAGATCTTGAGCCAGTTTTGAGGCTGGAGGGAGAGAGAGCTCCTCCACTAGCTAGGGGTGCATAAAATAGTTGAAAAGAGGTTAAAAAGGTGATTATCTCTTAATTAAGATTAATAGGATGATTAGCAAGATAAATAGGCTAAAAAATTGGATGGATCCTGAACTAAGCTCTGATACCATGTTAAATTTTTAACAATGTGATGAGCTATTGTGGATCAAATGTTAGAATCAACATCATTATCAAGTGATTAGATGATGATTAATACGAGATTCGTTGAGCAATTAACTGATATCTTAATGCAGGCATGGATACTCAAAAACTAGCAAATACTCATTAGGCCAATGCCTCAATTTATACAAGTTTGTCCATGATCTGCTCCTTGATTTGTGCCACCGCCCCTTCATGAGCCCTTCATCTGGGGGGGGACACCTCATCCTTGATCTCTCCTCTTTTGCTTGATTCTCTCCACCTCTTCACTTTTCCCAGAATATCTCCACACATCCTAGATCTCCTCATGTTACCCTTTATTCTCTCCCAGTAGATACTTCTCACCTTTTCACTGCTACCCACTCATTTACAGACTCTCTTTTATAGCCTCTTGCTAAGGGCTTGTTCCCACACACACACCCATTCACTTTTATATTTCAACACTAGCAAGGATTCCCATATAAGGGGGGTGATAAGCCTAACTACCATGTTATCAATTGCCCATTGCATGGCATACACAACACGGTGTCCCAGGAGATGATGAACTAGGCATGCTTTATAATAGTTATCACACTGATTACTCTAAAAAGTGGGCTATTGAAGTTGTAAATTCTAGCTTAGATCTGACCCGAGTGAAACTACCTAGTGCCAATATATGCCCTTGGGTGTGCCAATGCTTGTGAAGTCAGCAAATACTCATTAGTCCAATGCCTCAATTTATACAAGTTTGTCCATGATCTGCTCCTTGATTTGTGCCACCTCCCCTACATCTGGGGGGACACCTCATCCTTGATTCTCTCGTCTTTTGCTTGATTCTCTCCACCTCTTCACTTTTGCCAGAATATCTCGACACATCCTAGATCTTCTCATGCTACCCTTTATCCTCTCCCAGTAGGTACTTCTCACCTTTTCACTGCTGACAGCCTCTTGCTAAGGGCTTGTTCCCGCTCACACATCCATGCACTTGTATATTTCAACACTAGCAAGGATGCCCATAAGGGGGGTGATAAGCCTAACTACCACGTTATCAACTACCCATTGCATGGCATACACAACATGGTGTCCCAGGAGATGATGAACTAGGCATGCTTTATAATGATTACTCTAAAAAGTGGGCTATTGAAGTTGTAAATTTTGGCTTAGATCTGACCTGACTGGAACTACCTAGTGCCAGTATATGCCCTTGGGTGTGCCAATGCTTGTGAAGTCCCTTCTATGGTGCTAGAGCATTCTCTCATGTAAGGCCTTCTCAGGATCATGGTGTGTGACTCTCTTCTATGAAAATCCATCACCACAAATGTGTGGTGGAAACTTAACCCAAAGGTCTTAATCTTTGCATCCTAAAGGACTCCTAAAGGTTTTACTATGTTCCTATCTCATAGCAAGCTTGACCACGAGGCTTATGCATAGGCTTCTTTTGGTCTCATAGAAAATTCGTGATTATGTTGACATCGGCAATCATTGGTGATTATGCTGACACCAGCACCACCATCCAAAATTATAGAGACCGTCATGCCTTTATAACTGCAAGTAAAGTGGCATTCATTTCATCACTTTCAAAGTTATTGTATCCCACATTGTTTATGGTAACTTTTGGTTATTGTTTTGTTTTGGTTATGAAATAAAAGGTGCTCAATGTAGCGTGGCTCATACTCCTCTTTAGGTTCAAAAGTCATTGAGTTGGATACCAAAGTTAAGAATTTTCTCATAAAAGAGAACTTATCGGGACTTGGACTTTTAAAGATAAGAAGGTTGTAAGGCCTGCTATTTCCCTCGTGTGATATTTAAGCTCACTTAGCTCGTACCCTAACTCGGAGGTCTAATAATGTGTAAGGGATGTGCATTTCTTCTTCTCTAGGAGGCGGTGCCTTTGATGGGGTCAAAATGAAGACATAACCTATCACATTGGAAAAAATATTATGGTGACTATGATGACCCGTGGAAGGCCAACTTTCACCTCCCACTGAGAGTCCTCCTTCACTACATTTAGCAAATTTGTAGAATATAGTTGGATTGGTTTCAAAGGGAGAGACTTTAAAATTGGCTCGTTTTATGGCTTCTTAAGAGAGGTCATGGGTCGCTTACTAGTTCCTTGATTTATTTTGGAATGGGGTCACAGATATGCTCAGGCATGTTCAATGGTTTGTATTTGACCACCTGCTCAAATATTGGCTCTAGTTCTAGGCTGTACCTTTCTTACAAATGCTTGGGCTTGTTTCATTCGCTTCTTTTCCAACACAAGGTTGGGATACTCTTTAAGTCTCTTTGGAAGGTTTGTGTAGTCTAGGCATTTTGGCCACCATTAGAAATCCAGAGAGAAATCCTTGATCCATGAGATAACCATGAGTTCCAATGCACCACAAATAAAGGGAGCCAAAAAAAATCCTTCCAAGTAAAGGGGAGCCACAAACATAATCCATAAACCTAGGATGGATCTAAATCCCTAGAAAATAAGTCTAGAAATTCATAGACCTATATACCATGAACCTGTATACCTATATACCAAAACTGTATACCATACTTCCATAAGGAAGTCCATCTATCCATAAGAAATCTCCATAACAACCAAAGGATGTCCACACAAGGAAACTCCATATCCAAACTCAAGTATGCACCGTAAAACTACTATATGAGAACGGTATACTAAACAATGTATAGAAAGAGTGCTTAGGTACAAGTCCATCTATTCATAAAGAAGCTCCATAACCAAAGGATGTCCACACAAGGAAACTCAATATCCAAACTGAAGTGTTTGAGGAAGTGTGGTTTGATGCACTATAGTCAATTGTATTATCGTTTTGAATAATTTTATTCCAGATTGATTTTGCATCAAGGATTTTACTATGGTAAAAATATTCTGTAATTCTTCTTGAGGCAGGTTTGAAACTAATTTCAGACACGTCTATTTTACTCAAGCTACAAAAAAGAACCTTTTTTTTTTGTAACGCAAACATTAGTTTTTAAAACTTTTTTTCTTGGTTCACGTCTCTAGGTTCATGTCTATATGCTCAAGTTGTAGGTTCATGTCTATAGGTTCACACCTGTAGGTTCACGTCTACAGGTTTATGTTTACAGGTTCACACCTTTTTTGTATGAACTAGGCTCACGTATTTCATTTTTATGAAATATGCCTACTTGGGGCACAGACTTTAATGTAATAGGACACCAGGGTTGGTGTGTATTATTAGGTATAATTGTACTTTAATGGACCAATCATTATAAAAGATAATATTTTTTCTTAAAATTTATAGTTGGTATAGATTGTATGAAAAGAAAATCCTTAAAAGATATGAGTAGGTATGTTTTTACAAGTCTTTAACGTAATAAATGGGTTGGTACAATATTAGGTATACTTATCCCTAGACTCATATCTGCAAGCTCATGTTTATAGGCTCACGTCTATAGGCTCACACCTATAGTTTCATGTCTCAAGGCTCACTTATCTAGATTCTTATCTTTTTTCTTATGGGATTGTGGACTAATATTTCCTAACTCGAGAGCTAGTTTGGCCTGGTTTTAAGAGCTTTTGAGGTTTTCTTAGTCTTGATGGGAGATGATTTAGTGTCCCACCAATGCTAGTTAATAGCGGTTATACAAGTAACTAACTATTTTTTATTTTTTATATGGAATCTACATGCTTCTAAGTTATCAATTCAAACTATCATGCATGAAAAAATTATGAAATGCATGAACACAATTAATTATCCCACTCTAATCTACACCTACTAGAGCTTAATGCTCATGTTTTTGGAACGGATTCCACTCCTAATCATAATTGCTAAGTTATTCCTTGGCTCAATACAATGAAGCCTAAGCATTTTACGCTCCAAAATCATGCAAATCACCAAGAAACCACAGTTTTTCTCTTCCAAGGTATGAAAATAAAATGTCCTAAAGCAAAAGTTTCAAATCAAAATAAAAAGCAACAACCTACACACATCCAAGATTCCAAAACCATATGTTTTTTGGAGTGTGATTTCCTAATCAACACTGGGAAATATTAGTTGTTCCTAATAGGCTAGAATGGAAAGATGAACGGAGATGAGTCCTAAGTTAGTCCCCGTTCACAAATACAACTTCTCAATGTGGATGCACTCGCTCTTCTGTTGTGTCCTCACTCCATTGCTAACACCAAAATGCTCCTTGCTAATGGAGCTATTCTTGCCTAGATGCATGAAAATAAAGATGGTCCTTTGCAATGGTTCTCTCTCTCACAAAGTGAGGGAAGAAGAAGAAGCTAATGCAAAAGGGAACAAGAAAACCTAATCAAGCAAGCACCCATGGAGAGTGAAAAGAAGAAAGGTAAATGTCACTACTTGTCATAAATATGGACACTCTATTAGCAAATATAGAATTGCTAATGAAAAGAAGGAAAACAATAATGTAATTGGAGGTTCTTTTTTACTGAAAAGAATAAGCCACAAGTAAACCTTACTTGTGACGATTCATATTGGGCTTCTCTCTCTATTGATAACATCACTAGTGATATGTCATAAGATACCATCTCACATTGGGCTTCCAATTAGGTTTTTCTCTCTATTAATAACATTGGTGATATGTCCTAAGATACCATCTCAAGTGATAACTATGATGTCTTTTAGTTTATAAGATCTCCGACCCTTTATGTTTTTTTTGCAAGTTTTGATGCTTCTTGTGATATTGCAATTTCAATTGATGATGCATCTTATATTGCATGGTATATTGATAGCAATGCTACTAAGCAGACGACTCCATTTGAGATGTATTTCATAGACTTGCTGCATTTTCCACAAGTAGAAGCATGCACTATGTTAATACACTTCTCATGCAACCAAGGATCAGGGTGTTGTCAAGATTTAGTTGAACACAATGTGTGGACTACGCATAATGTAATTTATGTACCACGTTTAATAAAGAACTTGGTATTAGTTTCTTATTTTGCATGTGGATTTTAAGATGGTAAATGCATTATTTGCAATGTTGAACAAAAATGTATAGCTACAAGGATTTTGGATTATTTAGACTTGATACTAAGCCTTATGCTCATAATGTAAGTGTAGTTATGGTATGCTATTTTGGGCATCTCAATTACAAAAGCCTTTTATTGCTTAAGCACCATAGCTTAGGCTGATAATCTATGAAAATTGCAAGAGATGTCACATGAAGTTTGTTAAGCTTGGAAAGTTTCATTAGAAATCGTTTCCCAACGAAGACAGTGCACTGGTGCAGTAAGAGCCACCGAAATTCTGTAGTTAGTGCATAATGATGCCCACCTCCTTAAGTAGTTACGTTATTTTATCAATTTTATTGCCATCTACTCCAAGCTTACATGGATCTTTTCTATAAAAAAGAAAGGACGTGTTTAAACATTTTCAAGCAATTTTTCATGTTGGTGAAATAGCAAACATGAAGAAGGTTAAACACTCTCCATACAAATACAGGGGGGTAGTATTTATCAAATTCTATGACACTCTTTTGCAAAGAGTGAAGTATAAAGCATCAATTCAGCATATACTCCCCAACAAAATGGAGTGGCTAAACGATGGAACTCTTGTGAAGCTGGCTAAATGCATGCTAAAGGTCAAGGAGACTCTAAACATTACTTTTTAGGATGAAGCAATTCTTACTGCTGCACAAATTTCATATAGAAAAAGCATTGAAAGTTAAAACTCCTTCCCAAGCATGGTATGGTAGAAAGTCACATGTAAAGTATGTTGAGATTTTTGGAGGCCAAGCATATGCATTTGTGCCTTAACAGCAAAGAAGAGCAATAATAGAAAAGAAGCTTTTCTCTCTCTCTCTCTCTCTCTCTCTCTCGGAATGTTGCCTCAACATGAGCTCTCTATGATGTTGGTGAGAGAGAGAGAGCCAACGAGGCGCCTCCAAGACCTACATCATATATTTCTTTGGGTTGCAACCACAGACTATCGTGGCCAACAGGAGCAGCAGCAGGACCAGCCACATCCACGATGACCTACACGGACACACGATCCTCTGGCCCCATGTACACCGGGTGTCACTACTGAGCATGCATGATACCTACTGAGAGCAAGACACCCCACATTTCAGAGGCCTCATCCCTCCACCCAGAAGCTGCAGATCCAGGATATCCTTCGACGACATGGCCAGCTCCACAGAGGGGAGATGCTATGGTTGCTTTGTGTTCTATTCTGGAGGAGGATGGTATCATAGTATGACCACACATTGTCACCATGTAGCATCACATGGATACTTTTGCTTATGTAGCTAGTTTCATACAGTTTTTTCTTTTCCATGGTTCAGTAATCATCACGGATACATTGCACTACCTTTTTGGTCTCA
Source organism: Cibotium barometz (assembly GCF_041138505.1). Lineage (NCBI taxonomy): Eukaryota > Viridiplantae > Streptophyta > Polypodiopsida > Cyatheales > Cibotiaceae > Cibotium > Cibotium barometz. The sequence goes on along the minus strand of NC_141049.1, from coordinate 35,194,796 downwards.
TAGACCCTTTGGGTCCTTTTTAGTCGTTAATATTGCATTCTTTCTTTCTCTCTCCTTCTCAACTCTGGAGACCCAATCAAATATTAGTAGCTGCTCTTACCATTGTACTGAACTGTTAAAATTGGTTGCACTAAAGCCCTATTTAATTGCCCTGCAAAGGCTGCCGTAGGTGCCCTGTTCTGCTTAAAAGGTGAGAACAGGGCTGCATCATTGGGAGCAGAGAGGATAAATGCTGCCTCATTCAGATGGCTGTTGGGGATGTAGCTTGCTGCTGTGCCAGATGCTCAAAGGCTAGTCAAAATTCTGGTCAATCAGCCAAAAGGCTGCCTTCCCCTGCCACTGTTCGTGCCAAGTATGTTTTCCTATCCTACCTGCCTGCTCCCAATATGTTGGCAATCTCCGTAGTTTGGCTTGTTTGCTGGACATTATGTTCCATTCTCCTGCGGCATCACTTGTCCTTAACGGTGAGGGTATATGGGAATAAGAGGCCCCCAAAATCATGCTGAGCCTCTCATAAATGTAGCCAGCAATATGTTAACAAATCTATCCTCTGTATGATGTTACATTTGGTCAGCACATACCCTAGGAGCTGCTCCAATGCACTAAACACCTTCTGTAATGAGCCACAGCATCCCATTTCCTGGCTGCCGCAAACATATTTGCAAGCATCACATATGGTGTAGCATTCTTGGGATCCAACTTGAACAATCTTTCTGCAACTTGCAGAGCGCGTTCGTAGTCACTATGAATCCTGCAGGCACCAAGCAAGCACAACCATGCCACATCAGCCTTCTCAACTGAAAGCCTCTTTATCATGTGCTCAGCCTCTTCCAAATGTCCTGCACGTCCCAAAAGATCAATCATGCACACGTAATGGTCCTCCGTGTACAATATGCTGTAATCTCTCTTCATCGAAACAAAATATTGCCTGCCATCATCAATCCACCCTGCATGGCTGCATGCAGTAAGAATGGAAACAAATGTAATGCTATCTGGCTTCACACTTTTGGATTGCATCTTATAGAAATAATCTAAAGCCTCATCTCCATGGCCGTTGTGGGCAAACGCTGCAATTACTGCATTCCAAGTGGCAACGTTCTGGTGAGTTGAACTGTCAAAAACCCTCCGTGCCTTCTGCAGATTCCCACACTTGCCATACATGTTGATAAGTGCATTCCCTACCATCACATCCCCTTCACATCCCCTGTTGATAATGGCAGTATGGATCTCCTCGCCCTTCTCTAAAGCTGCAAGGCTGGCACATGCATCAAGAGCACAGACAAAAGAAGTATTGTCTGGTCGAATGCCTTTGAGCTGCATTTGGTGAAAAAGTTCCAGTGCTGCCTGGCTACATCCATTCTCAACATATGCTCCAATCATGGCAGTCCATGAGACAATGTCCACATTCAGCATTTTCTCAAAGATATGCATTGCATCATCAAGACTCTTGCACTTGCCATACATCTTGACAAGTGCTGAACTCATCATAGGATCTTGGCCATATCCACTTTCAACAAGATTTGCATGGATCTCCTGCCCTTTTTTGAGATCTGCCACAGTGGCACATGCTTCGAGAGCATATGCAAAGGTGATGTTGTCTGGCTTTACAAATGCCTGTTGCATTTGACAAAAGATATCCAAAGGCTGCTCTACAAGGTCATTGCATATGTACACAGAAATCATGACATTCCAAGTGATGGCATCTCGAGAAGTTGTGCTATTGAAAACATTCTTTGCATTACACAAGCTTCCACACTTCCCATACATGTTGATGAGGGAGTTCATCAGCATAACATCATGCTCATATCCATACTCAACAATGGCCATATGAATTTTTTGCCCCTCTTCCCCAGCAGTCAAGTTACTGCATGCATGCAGGACGCATACAAATGTTATATTGTCCGGCTTGATAGCTTGGAGCTGCATCTGCCAAAAGAGATAAAGGGCGTCCTTACTACAGTCAGTCTCAACCAATGCCGAAATCATAGCATTCCATGAGACGACATCTCGATTAGACATGCAGTGAAAAACACTCCTTGCATCCTGCAAATTACCACACTTCCCATAGAGATTGACAAGGGAAGTTCCCATCATGAATTCTTGCTCACGTCCATCCTCGACAACTGCAGCATGGATCTTTTTCCCCTCTTGCAGCAATGCAAGGCCACTGCATGCATCAAGGATGCATACAAAGGTATAGTTGTCCGGTTTCACACCTTGACACTGCATCTCAAGGAAGAGATGTAATGCCTCCTCATAGTGCTCATTCTGTGCACATGCTGTGATTATTGCAGTCCAACACACGATGTCCCTGTTCTGCATTTTGACAAACACAGTTCTTGCATGTGCAAGGCTCCCACACTTCCCATACATGCTAAGAAGGGCTGTTCCAACCACAAAATTCAAATCAAAACTCTCTTCCACAATGGCAGCGTGAATTTCCTGGCCTTCTATGAGGGCCAACATGTTGGAGCATGCATCGAGGGCACGAAGAAAAGTGAGCTTGTCTGCAGTCACACCTTCCATATGCATTCGATAGAAGAGGCCTAAGGACTCCTTGCCATGTCCATCATGGGCCAATGCTGCCATCATGGCAGTCCACGAGACAACATTATGATATGGCATGAGATCAAACACTCTTCTAGCATCCTCCAAAGCACCATGCTTAATGTATGCCTTAATCAGTATATTCCAAGTGTATAAATCAGGATTAGGGGTTAGATTAAATAGTGTTTGGGCATCATCTACATTCCCATTCTGGGCATAAGCCCTGATCATGAGGTTCCATGAGTAAAGATTAGGGTTTTGTATTTTGTCAAAAACAAAGCGGGCATCCGCGACACTGCCACAGTTGCCGTACATTTCAATGAGACAATTTCTAAGGAAAGTGATGTAGTCGTTTCCATGTTGGATCAGGTGGTTATGCAGAAGCTTACCTTCAGATGGAAATTTGGTGTGTCTAAGCAGAACGGCAAGGTTGGAAAGGCTCGTTGGTTTAGCTGGTTGCTGAGAAGACCCACGTACGTTTTGTGCAGCAGAGCTGGTTTTCATGCCGCTGTGGAGGGTACCGTCCCCCTTGGACCTGGCGTCCACCCGCTTCTAGCTCAAGCAGGACACTTGTATATATTTTCCAAATTTGGAAAATTTATATTGGTTAATCCTAGATGAATAAATTTAAATTTCTGCCTACACTGCTTGTGACTCCCTTTTTGTTCATGGTATGCTTCTAGCCAAATGGTAGATACCACATCTTACCTTGGGCATCGTACTTTTCTTGGCTAGCCAGGGTATTCTTGGGTATATCCACTCTTTGTTGGTGATCTCCCCGAAGGATTGTTCAGGTTGACGTTTTGGGGTGGTCTTCGTCTTTGCCCCCAATGAGGTTTTGGATCTCCATAGAGGTTTGATTGGGATGCATCGAAGCGAGAGGGGTGTTGAGTGTTAGGGGTTATCCGAGGTGATGGCTTGTAAGTGAAGACGCGGCTTGGGATGTTGACAAGTCCACGATCGGATAAGTTTTTCTTTTTATTTATATAATACAATAACACTTCAACATACTCTACTTGGACTTGGCCTAGTCCATAAGCTTTTTTCCTATCCTGGCTTGAGCTATGTGAAGATTTATTGTAAGAGCTGACATAGGTTGTATCTGATCCATGTGGAGATACCAATCAATTGCATATTTATATTTCTTATTAATGTGCATTTAGGGGATCCACGGCGGCACAATAGGATCCCTCGAGTATAATGCCCAGAGAATGGACACAAATCGAGCTTCTTCGTGGGAGTTTTCAAGGGAGCTTACCTCAGCCAGTCTCTCTTTATTCTCTCTCTAAACTCTCTCCTTCCCCTCTCTCTCTAATATCTCTCCCCTCCCCTCCCCTCCCCCCCTCTCTCTCTCTCTCTAGAGGAGTTAGCTCGGGATATGGAAGCCAAGATTGAAGCAACCAAGCACACTTTCTCCATGGAATGGAAGGACGCGGTCAAGAAGGGCATCAAAGAGGAGGTCGAGAAGGAATGGAAGGTGGTCACAACAAGCAAGTCCAAGGGACTTAACAGGGTGGAGATTGTAAATGCAACCATCCAAGAAGAGAAGATGACAGATGCAAGAAGACTTAATGTGAGAGTGACCGGTATAGTGGAGAAAGAGGGTATCACACCCCACGAGGATAGGAAACAACTATGCCACAAATGGGGATACATGGATGAAGACCCAACTCCCTTCCTCAAAGCATGGTGGGCAGGGAAGGACCTTTCACGCCCACGGGCGCTTATCCTCTAGTTTGAGAACAAAGCGAAGAGGATTGATTTCTTCAAGAAGAGGGTCATTCTCCGAGGTTTGGAGGGCAGCCCCATCTACCTAGATGAGGACCTCACATAGGCCTAGGTGGAGCACTGGAAACAGCTCATGCCAAAAGTACGGGCTGCCCGAGTGGAAGGAAAGAAAGCAAACTACAGAGATGGCCATGTCATCATTGATCGCATAGGGATATGTGGCCTGTGAGACACGGATACAGCTTGCAGTCTGGAACTGCAATGGAGCACTATGATTGGACCCAAGCCGGATGGATGATGTGATCAAGAACATGGACATTATTTTCTTTACAGAGACACAACAGAGCCCTCAGAGAGGTCTGCCACACGTGTAACATGATTCCAGTGGGAATGAGCTTTCAGAGGGATCACACGGAGAGCTAGAGGATCGAGAGGAGTGGCCATTCTATTCAGAACAGAGCCTCAGTTGAGGATCACCATTATTAGCAAAGACCCCGGCAGGCCCGTTTTATGTGGGTGAGATTTCAGCTGACAGAGGCCAGGACTATGTACATTACTGTGTGTTACTTTCCACCAAACACCTCACATTATGCGACGAATACAGAGGAGATAGAGGAGGTGGATGAGAGGAGGGAGGAGAGCGGAGGAGCTACCTCACCATACAGTGCGCTCTCAGCTAAGATTACACAGTACTTCAGACTGGGAGAGGTCTTACTAGTGGGAGACTTCAATGCCATGACGAGGAGTAAACATTGCATTGCATATGATTTTGAGGGAGATCCCATACATCTACCTACTCTAGAGGATGAGGACTCTAGATCACAGAGGGTACTAAGCTAGACACATACTATGGATGGGAGCTTTTGGATCTAGGATCATGCCACTGTCTCCTCATCTATAACGGGATGGAGAGATGTCCATAGCCAGGAGGACTTACATGCTTTCCACATGGAGGTTGCAGTAGCATAGTGGATTATATCCTAGGCTCCTGGGAGACAGCTCAACTCATACATGATTTCTCAGTACCCCCCATACCCATTGCAGGTGATCACACATACTTAGCCACCCCCTCCCCTCGCCTCAGCACCCACCTCCACCCATCACACCACTATCCACTTCACTCGCATGACTGTGATCACATATATCAGGATACCCTTTACCATGGTCTACTTGACATGGATCTTGTTGCACCTCTAGAGATACATCACAGTTGTTGACTGATCTACTCCACTCCTCTTCCATTGCCGGCTTCGCTCATACCACCCATACCCTCTCTAAAGCTAAAATTAGGGATGATGCCCGAGAATGGTTGGTGTATGATGGTGAGTGTCGGGAGACTCATGCTCGCCTCAAACGACAGAACGAACTAGGGGAGATCTCTAAGCATGAAGCTCAAAGATTAAACCGAGCTCTGACTCGTAAAAATGAGGAAATATGAAATCGAACAATACTGGGAGTTGTACCCAACTATTCTTGAGCATTAACTTGAAAAAGGCTTGGAGGCGGTTTTGTGAGCCACGACCACCCACACCCATCATTGATCTGGCCTGATTATACAAAGTCCCTCTAGATTAGCCCCTGTTACCCTCCCCACTCGATCCTTGACCCACCACCTCTACTTTTTTCACTTTGAGCATGGTAGAGAAAGCTCTTAAGAGGCTACATCATGGGAGATCTGCAAATCATACAGGGATACAAGGTGAGCACTTCTCTTATGCCTCTACCACAATAGCTCATTTCCTTGCACATCTCTTCAACAGTGCACTTGTAGAGGTCTTCCCACACACATGGAGCATGAATATCATTTTCCCCATTCACAAATTAGGTGACCCGATGGACCCCGAGAACTACAAGACTCTCATGGTTAGCCATATTATGGCCAAGATATATGGATCAATACTTGAGATAGAGCTCAGCTCTCTGGTCGAGCGGGAGGGTCTTTGTGCTCCAGGACAGGATGGGTTATGCAGTAACTTTTGCACACTGGATCATATCTTCACCTTGAGGAGCCTGATTGAGAAGGCCAAGTCAAGGGTACAGAGACTCTATTGTTGCTTTGTGGATTTCCGCAAAGCATTCGACACAGTGCCACGAGACCGGCTCCTATACAGATTGTAGACTCTTGGGGTGCCTTCAGATATGATCTGGGGGATCATTGCTTTATATGAGAGGGTGATGGGATGAGCTAGATGCCAAAGGTGGTATGTCAGAGGAGATACATTGTACTATGGGGGTGAAGCAGGGCTGCCCACTCTCCCTAACACTCTTTGGCTTGTACATAGATGAGGTCACGGACTTCATAGACAGAGGAGGAGGGAGTGGTGCATCACTCTCAGGGGTTTTGGTCACTTTACTACTCTATGTAGATGACATCATTCTGATATCTGACTTGCACAAGAGAGGGACTGCAACGCCACATGGATGCCTTAGATGATTTTTGTACATAGAGAGTCCTTTCAGTGAACCTTGGGAAAACCAAGGTCATATCCTTGACACTTCCAAATGGGTTATGAAAGATACAATGATCACATATAGGCAGCGAGGTGGGGGTGACAGAATCATGTGTACTTGCGTATTACCTTCACTCTAGTAATGGGAGCCGTTTCTTCATGAGACATGCATCAGAGGACATGCTCACCTGAGGTTATGTTGCCCTTGCATTGATGGAGCGACAGTCTCATCAGGCTCACTTCTAGGAGCCTCACACCAAAGGATGGCTATTTGACACCTAAGTCACCCCAACTATGATGTATGCAGCACTGATATGGGCCCCTAACCTCTCCACATATGATTGGCATCAGATGGAGAGACTGTAGATCCTCATGATCTCCAACATGATTCGCCAAAAATAAACCATCAGTACCACATGAGATCGTCATAGCAGAGCTTAGATTGTCATATAGCAGAGCTTACAGTGCCCCCCATAATGGTAGAGGCTCTATTCAGACCATAGCCTACATCAGGCACATAAGAGCCATGGGTCTAGAGATACTACCCTGCTTAGCCATGGAGTCCTCATAGAGTATTGCCAAAGAGGGCCATCACCCATCATTGTATGCTACAGTAGATGAGTGGTTCTCAGCACATGGGCTCAACATGGATAGATTACCGCCCTTCCAGTATGATGATGAATCCCCATACTTTACACTCTCCCGAGAGGAGAGGAATAGAGTTTTGAGACATGATTTGATCCAGATGCACACCAAGGAGACTTGGTGGGTCCCCTTCCCACCAAGATGCAGTACTATGGAGATCACTTCCTTAGATTCACAGAGGATGGATTTGTCAGATGCCCATGCTACATGGATGTACACATGTCTCACGCTATGAGGGTGACTATTGGTCAGAGATCAAAGTTTCCTCTCACACTCTGGAGATTGAGGCAAGGACAGTAGCACGGACCCCTAGAGAGGATAGAGTATACAGATTATGCCACAGAGAGGTAGAGTCAGAGGAGCATTAGATATGCAGATGCCCTATATATTATGTGATCAGAGGGAGATACCAAGAGAGGGTTTTGGCCCACTTAGCTGGGTGATGGAGTAGCCTAATCAGAGATGCCTAGGCCTTTCCTCCTTGAGCTACATTGACATATAGAGAGGCTTTTATAGGTGCAGAGCCAGAGATCCCAGCCCCATAGGAGGTCACTAGCTTCTTTAGGCCTATCATCAGCGAGCCACATTCCCCTCCCCATGTATCATCTACTTCTCGATGAGGGCTCACACTATAGAGATCCTTGGAGATCATAGCTGCCAGGAGACTGTGACTACCCAGACGCAAATCACCATTACACCATCAGGCCTAGTCTACCCAAATCTAGGCACGATACCACATAGCTATGGAGGAGAGAGTTCAGAGGCTACACCAAGACACAACAGATGTGAGAGTCCTCCTTGCCCCATGCCCCATGTATGATGTACTACACCCCACCATCTTGTTATGCGCACATTATATGTGCATATACTAGGAGGCTAACCCACCCTAAGCATGTTCTTCCTATGCTCCCATGTTCAAAAATTTAATTCTTTTTCTCGACAATTTAATATTTTCGGGGGTTATCTAGTGTTGAAGTACGTTTTTTACATGTTGACATTAGATAGATGTGGATTATTCGCGTATAATAATACGAGTATGCCTCGTATTTGTAGTTGTTTCCATTTGGTTAATTCTAGATGGTGTTTTCATGATTTTTTACCATTGTTTAGCCACCAAATGCTAATTAAATCGTTTTTTCTTATGTGCAGTCAGTTCTTTAGTGAGTTGGTTTGCTAGATCATTTTGGTCAAAAGAGGCAACTGAAGTTGAATTCAAGTGAATCGTGATATTTGAAGAATTTTATTACCATGGCTCATATTGATTTCTCAGTCAATGATAATGTCGATGAGATGAGTGATCATCCCAACTTGGGTGGGAAAGATCTAAAATTTCAAGTTGAAGAAGAGGAGGCTGTTTGGAAAGAGTGATTTTTTGGAAGTGACAAAGCGTCTTGAGGCAACTATTGCTAAATGTCATGACGAGATGGAGTCACTAAAGATGTAGATTTTGACTTTGCAAAAAGCTCTTTTGGCGGCATCTCCTGTTAAACCAAAGTGGTTGCTCCGTCGTTTGCACTAAAAGTGTACGACGGTGAGAAAAAGGAGAAGACTTAGGAATGTGTAGATGCCTGGCTCAATAGGTTGACTACACATTTTGCCTTTTATCCATTCACAGATGCGCAAAAGCTGTAGATGGCACAGGGTTTATTGAAAGGAAAGGCATTAACTTGGTGGAAGGATCTCAAAGATGATTCCATTTCCACCACACTCGGTAAAGTTTTGAGGAAGCTTTTAAAAAAGAGTTTGTCTAACCAGAGGATGAATTTGAAATAATTTCCAAGCTTGTTAAAAATAGCATGGGAAATCAGTCTTTTGACAATTATGTGTAAAAATTTAGACAATTGGCAGCCAAAGCCAAATCTGATGATCATACCTTGTGTGGGATTTTCATCAATGGTCTAGCTTGTGATTATCAATACGAGGTAAATAAATGCAAGGTCAAAACGACTGAGGATGCTATTTTGGTAGCTCAGGTTTTTCATAAAACTATGGTCGGTACTAACACTTCAAAACCATCGTCTAATGAAAAGAAATCCACGTTCACTTTTTCAAATAGTGGACAAAAAAGAAAGTTGGTTTTCACACCAAAACCAAAAGAATTCTGACAATGCCAGCAAGAAGCATAAATTTGTGAGCAAGGATAATATCACATGTTTCAAATGCAAGGTAAAGGGACACACAAATAAATTCTGTCCTTTGAATGGAGCTACAACACCTTCGGCGCTTGGACAAAAGGTGGCACCAAAGAAGTTCATACCAAAGAAATCTGTACAGATTATAGAACTTCAGGGTAAAATTTTTGAAGCTAATATTACGTATCTTGAAGGAGGCCAATGTTCAGATTGTACTTTCAGTAAAGATGTTTTTGGTTCGAACGAATTATTTCGTGTTTATGGATCAATAAATGGACATCAGGTTCATTTTTTGTTTGATCCTGGTAGTACTCACAATTTTATTGACAACATTGTAATACAGAGGATGAAGATGGAAACCACATAGGATGGATGGAGGACAAGTCCAATTCTGGGACAAGGTTAGGATGGATGGAGGACAAGTCCAATTCTGGGACAAGAAGGTGTTAAAACTACCATTAGACATCCAAATATACTCAAATAGACTTGATTCTCATGTCATGAGCTTGGATCATGTAGATATAATTCTAGGGATGGAATGGTTTCATAAAAAAAATAAGGATTTTTTTGTTGATTGGGTCAAACATTTGATGTTTTTCCATCACAATGGAAACCTTGTTACTGAGGGAAACATTGTTGTACCCAAGGGAACTTTATTAACCCAATGAGCTTAAGTTAATGGAAAATCTTTTTAACTATGAACTTTTTCAATTGGTTATGGATCCAGTGTCTTTATGTGTTCATTTTGATATAAACACTGTTTCTATGGATGTTTGGGAAAGTAAAGTGTTAAATTCCATTAAGAACGAATTTCAAGATGTATTTCCTGATGAGTTACCTCCTAAATGAGAGGTGGACCATAAAATTAAGCTAGTGCTGGGTGCATTACCTATTAGTATTCCTCCATATAGGCTTAGCTAGACTAAGGAAGACGAGGTAGCAAAGCAACTAGTTGAATACTTGAGGATGGGTCAAATTAGACCAAGTAAGTCTCCTTGGGGTGCACCAATTCACCTAGTTAAGAAAAAAGATCAGGGCACGTGGTGAATGTGTATGGATTACAAACGTCTTAACAAAGTTACAATTAAAAACAAATACCCATTGCCTATATCAAACGATCTTATTGATAGGTTGCAAGGAGCTAAGTATTTTACAAAGCTTGATTTGTGAACCGGTTATCATCAGATCTGTATTGCAGAGAAAGATGTTCATAAAACTACTTTTAGGACACGTTATGGCTATTATGAATTTTTAGTGTTACCCTTTGGTCTCACTAATGAACCAGAAACTTTCCCATAGATGATGAATGATATATTTCGGGATCTGTTAAGAAAATGTGTGGTGGTTTTCTTAGATGATATTTTGATATACAGTAAAACTTTGGCTGAGCATGAGAATCATCTTAAAGAGGTTCTAGGAAGGCTTATGAAGGAGAAATTGTATTGTAAATTATCTAAGTGTGATTTCTTTAAAAAGGAATTGTTATACTTGGGTCATAAAATCTCTCGAGATGGCTTAAGTATAGATTTGGATCACATCCAAAAGGTTTTGGAATGGCCAGTTCCGCGTACGGTCAAGTAGTTAAGATCTTTCTTACGTTTCGTGGTATTTCTTTGAAAATCTGTCAAGGATTATTCGAAGTTGATAGTGCCTTTTACCAACCTTCTTAAGGGTAAAAATAAGAAGTCTAACTCTCCAATTGAGTGGAATGAGAAGCTACAACAAACTTTCAATACTTTAAAATATAAAGTTCGAGATGCTCCTGTGTTAGTACCATTAGGAAGTGAATGGGGTCTTCTTGGGCCCTTTAATTTGCCCAAGCCTAATCAAGGTGATTAAGGAATAGCCAAATGGGGGGTTGCCATGTGGACTGAAATGTTGGGTTTGTAAGAGAGGTGTAAGAGTGGTCAAAGGGTGCACTTTTTTTCCCAAAAAGGGGGGGAGGCAATTTTACAATTTTCGGACCTCCATAACTTCTACATACAAGCTCCGATTTGAGCGGAGATTATAGATCTGTGATCTACGCATCAAGAGCTTTCCATAGATATGTTACATGATATGGTTTTGTCTGCTAGATTTTAAATTCCATTTTTCCCCCAAAATTCAAATTCGAATAAAGTAGCCATTTTGAAGCTTCTAATTAGAAAACGTTTCTTCTTAAGAGAAAAGGTTTGACTCCTTAAACTGCCAAATAAAAGGGCCCAAGAAGCCTTCCATTGAGGTCCTAATGCTTACCAGATCCTAGTAGGCCTTACATTGTAGAGATTGATGCTAGTGATTTTGTGGTAGGCGCAGCTTTGCTCCAGGATGGGAAGCTTGTGGCCTTCGAGAGTAAGAAACTCAATGATGCACAGACTAGGTACCCAGTTCAAGAGAAGGAGTTGTATGTAATAATTTATGCTTTAAAGGCATGGAGATAGTATCTCTACGGGTCTCAATTTATGGTCTTGACAGATCATCAGTCTTTGTAGTTCATTTGTGATCAACTGGACTTGAAAGGTAGAAAGGCCAGATGGACTGAATTGATGCAGGACTTTGATTTCATGAGTGATTAAATATAGAAAAGGTAGCTTGAATAGCATTGCCGATGTGTTGAGTCGAATTGGTGAAGTTAATGAACTTAGCTTCACGGAAATTACTTCTAACTTGTACAATTTACTCAAGGGAAAATGCAGTACAAATATTTTCTTTGGAAAATATTAGAATTTGAGAGAGGGGAAGTATGTTATGTGCACATTATATGTGCATATACTAGGAGGCTAACCCACCCTAGGCATGTGAACATGGGAGCATGGGAGCATGGGAACATGCTCTAGTGGGGCAAGGGTTAGGTCTAACCTTAGGTTGAGGTTAGGGTCAGGCAACCAAGGGTCTAACCTTGGGTTGAGGTTAGGGTCAGGAAACCAAGGGTCACACATGGAAATAGAGAGTCAAGAGTCACTTGAGGGCCCTCTTATATAATAGGGGCATGGGGCATTCTCAGGAGATATTCTCTTGTGTAGAGCATTGTGGCTACTCTCTTGCTATTTCAAGCTAGAGCTAAGTGCTCTTGGAGTGAAGTTATATCTCTTGGTGGTATGGGACACTAAGGTAAGATATGTGATACTTCATTGTATTTATGTGTGCACCCTTGGGCTCGGGGGTGGTTGGGTGGATGAGTATATGCTTGGTTCATACATATTTATGCATGGTTATTAGCTAGAGAGATCTTTAGGGTTTTAACACATCTCCACTGTGTGGATTTAGTAGTATACCACTTATCATGATTGTACATCTATAGCATGCTAGAGATAATTGCTCAAAAGAGTCTTCCATTAGGAGAATCCACATTCTAAAAGTCCACTCCCTTCAAGCTTGCCATATCAATAGCAAAAGAGCTCAAACCACTCTGTTGGTCTCCAACAACTAATCTCTTAGGAAGAATAGAATGAAGTATTACCTCATGAGAATCCACATTCTAAAGGTCCACTCTCTTTGAGACTACCATATTAATAGCACCAAAGTTTGAACTAGTCTGTTGGTCTCCCACCACAACCAATGTCATAGGAAGAATAGAATCATTCTTTTCTCCCTTCCTTATAGCTAAGCTCATAGCCCTAGCAAACTGATGCCCCATAAAGCATCAACTTTATATTGAGGAAAAAAAGAACTTTTTGAATCATGAAATGCTTCAAATTTATTATTTAAAGAAGATGCACAAATACCATCACTACATTGTACTTTATTCTTTAGAACACAATAAAGAACATCACATTCATTGTTGTTGAGCATTTCTCTCATTTCCAAAGTAGAACATACATGACTATCATCATTTGATACATGAAATTTTACTCATTGAACCAGATAAATCACCAACCAAGGAAAGCCTCTTCATATTATGTTCAAAAGTGTTTACATGATGTACATAGTCAGTATCTACAATATTTACAATGGGGATTTTGTGAAAAAAACCACTCTTTTCCAAGTAATACATCTATGTTATCAAGGTGCATGACAAGGAAAGAAAGGTCTTCTTCATAATCTTGGATCTTCAAAGTGACCTTGGGAACCTTCCTTTGCCAACATCTTTTTATGGAAAAACTACTCTTTGCCTAGTAATGCATCTATTCTGTCAAGGCACATGATAAGGAAAAAAAGGTATTCTTCATAATGTTGGATCCTCAAGGTGACCTAGGAACCTTCCTTTGTCAAAAGTGGGACATGCCTTGAGTCAGATTGACCACATAACAAGGGTCACTCAATGCCATTGAGATACGTAATCTATGGACAAGAGAAGTATCAAAAAAGTTATGAGTACTACCATCATCAAATAAAATATGTATAGGGGATCTCGTAACTTTACTTGTCATTCAAATAAGTTCATAAGGACCAAATAGCCCCATTTTAAAAAGACAATTCTCACAATTATTTTTGAAAGAATAGACATCAAAGAATAGGGGATCACATAATTTCACTTGTCGTTCAGATAAGGTCATGTGCACCAAACACTCCCATGTTAAAATGACAATTCTCACAACTATTATTAAAAGAATAGACATCAATAGAATGAATGAGTGGATTACCTGGAACAATACCAATCTATTCTAAATGAGCATGCATTGATGGCTACATTGCTTTACCACCACCTCCACCACCACTCAAAGACCTTTTATTGAATGGATAGTTATAAGTATAGTGGCCTTGTTTGTAAAATTTAAAACATGTCCCCTTGTGAGCATCAGAGGGGTCATCGTAGAATAGGATCGAGGCCTCTTAGCAAGAGACTTTGATTTAGATTTCTCTAAAGCTAAGGCTTGTCCAAAAGGATGCCCGCTAGGCCTCGAAAAGACTAGTGTGCTGCTTCTTGGTGATTTCTCTTTCCTTTTTTTTTCTTCTTTATTGCACTTTTTTGGTCAGAAGGACTTTGAATTTCCTTCCTCATAGAGTTGCAGCTGTATCATCATATATATGTGCAAAGGGGTGTATTTTTTGGCGAGTATTTTTGAGCGAGTGCTTTTTGGTGTTCAAGAGGCGAGTGGTTTCTCTCTCTACACTTCTTGTATCTGTCTACTCCTCTCCCTCTACTGTCACACCTACGAGATGTTGAGCACTACATTCCACCATGGGCCACTATCATTGTTGCAACTCATTTACAAAGACACCATATTATGATCTAAAATTTACATTATATTCTCAAGGAAATTTACAAGACCATGGCATTACATGACAAACACCTACAGTACTTGAACACATGCAACAATACATGAAAGCATGTGTGTACACAACATTACATGACAAATACCTACGAGTACTTGAACACACACAACAATACATGAAAACATGTGTGTACACAATGTTCTTTACTTCTATCATTTTGCAACTCATTTACAAAGACACCATATTATAATATAAAACTTGCATTGTATTCCAAGCAAATTTACAGATCACAGCATTACATGGCAAACTCTAGCCAAGATGTTGAACACATGCTACAATACATGAAAGCAAGGGTGTACACATTTTTATTCACTTTCATGGGCCACTATCATTGCTATTTCTTCACAAAGACACCATAGAGAGATGTAACTTCTGTTATATTTCAAATAAAAATAGCAACACTATAGCATATTATGACAAACACATGATGCGAACAACTATGAACACATGCAACAATATATGAAAGCATTTTGGGCCTCAACTATCATCTTGGCCTTCTTCGTCTACCCTAAATTTGCAATGAAGGTGGAAACTTTAGCTCAAAGAGGAGCCTCCTTTGCCTCTTTCAATGATACCAAAAGCTCTCCATATCCTAATGGCTGTTGCAAGGTCTACTGCTTTCTCTGTTGTGAGCTTCTTGTAGAGCTCCTGCACTTCAAATGTTGTTGTCCATGCTACCATAAGGGCATCCGATCTAGGTTTCTTTTCTTCGAGGTGCATGAAAGATTGAAGAGATTTACTTAAGATGCTTGCAAATGTAGTAGTTTTAGAGGGATTGTTGGATGGAGCCATGATAAAAGAGTTTACAAAGAGCATATTGCAATATGAAGATATAAGGGGAGGGTGGGGTGGCATGTGCGCCTAGAAGAAGAGTATTGGAACATGGCAATCTATACTGTATTTATAACTTCTCAGAAATAAAAATTACTATTTAAGCATAAAAATAACTATTTTAAGCACAAGTGTAATTATTTTAAGGTCTCGCTCAAACTCTCTTTCACTCTCTCTCTCTCTCTCTCTCTCTCTCTCTCTCTCTCTCGTGTCCTTGAGATCTCTATCCATATTTCTCCATCTATCTCAATTGTCAATTTAATTACCTAAACAATCACAAAAGAAGCTAAAAACAATGCCATTGACATAATTTGAGTGTACAACAATAATGTCTAAAACAATATATTTCTTTCATTACAAGTGAGTGAAATACATCAGTACGGACGCCGTGGGTGTGCTGGTGGAAGAAGGATGGTGATATGGGGTACGGATCTCTACCAAATAGTGCATGTGTGGGTGGGAATAGCAGTATCGCAAGTTTGGGCCATGGTGCCCATGATGAGTGCATTGTAAAAGAACCCATGGGGGATATCTGTGGCATATGTCGATATTGGGGCTCTCTTAGAACACCAGGTGGCCATGACGAGGCACTTGACTATGTTGGGCTCATGGGTATTGGGGTGAGGGGAGGATATAGGTGAGAAACGTGTGGAGACGATGCCCCCACATCCATCTGATGCTTTCGTCGAGAGCACACTCACTAACCTCACCCCTAAAAAATTGTTGACCCAAATCATCGTGATCATACACAAGTGGCCGTAGACACAAACTAAGGCACACCTCGTTGCTCTCCATGTTGATATGTAATGTCGATGCAGTATCTTACATGCTCTAGCCATGGTCCTAGTATTGGCAAAGAAATCTAGGATTGCATCCCCACGATCGGTGAACGTCTTGAGTAACCACTTGCCATAGTACAAGCTCACAATTTCCATATATATAAATGGATGACAATATAAAAGACAATGACTATATAACATTTACACTACTTGAATCGAGTTGTAATGAAGTGAGTGCTATTATTAACTTGCAAAAGGCTTGCTACGCTCAACAACATCTCGGATGGGATTCTCGTCCACATCCAACTGGTATGGCAAGGTTCCCTCTTGTGGTTTCAGCTCCAAGAAAATATCATCGTCCATCGAAACCTGAAGAATCTACAACTACCTCGCCTCCCTGCCTGTCATACTTTTGAGGACTAGACACTCGGATGCATGAAGATAGAGATGACCAAAAAAGTGACCTATGTATGTTCACACACTAGTAAGTACGCTAAGGAAGTCATTGAGCTTCACTTTAATAAAAACCACTCACTCCACTCATCTCTTCTTTGCCATCTTTTGACATGACATCATACAAGTATCGCGAGAATCGCAAGAACAAAGTTCTTCGCAAATGTGAAGTTCCAAGTTCCTACCTCTCGCACAACAATCCCTAGGTGCTCCGCATGTAGAGTACATACCATAGTGCCATTGGCTTATAGGAACTTTGCAGAAGTAGAAACAAGCACAAAAGCCGACTCCATAAGTACCTCCCTAAAAACATTCCATCGAGGGACCACAACCTTGTCCTTATAAAGAGAGAGATTTGTTGAAAATTCGGCCCACACCAAGCACATGCCTCCAAGGCTATCAAAAGTGTCCATGCTTCTCCACCTCATTAGAGATCCCATGAATTGTTACAATACTATAAGATTCCTAGAACAACAAAGCATATAAGTGGATTGAAAACACTATAATGACAATAAATGGAGAGAGTCACTAGCATGGAATAGAGATTATACCTGTGTTTTCGCTTGGGCCCATAAGTTCGAGAACGGACGTGATTAATGTTGGAGCTCAAAACTAAGCAAGGGGTCTACCACATGTGGATGAGAGTCTTCATTTAGACAAGACCAAATACATGTTATTATTGTTGTTCAATAAATGAACTAATGAATGTTCAAACATGTTAAGTTCATTTACTGGATCCCAAGAGGGTTGCGTCATCTTCTTTTGAACTCTTCGCCTTGTGTGTGGGACTGCTGCTCATCACCATGCTCATCATCCTTAGAGTGGCTATTCTTAGAACCCTTGTTAATGTCATCCCCTTTCCACTCTGGCTGTGACTGTTTTGGGTGTTGCTGTCACAATCATGGACAATGGAGGCTCCTTGTTTGTTGATTTATTGCCCTTTTTCTTCTCGGGCGTTGCTGTCATGGTCATGGTCATGGAGGATGGAGGCTCCTCACAGGGGTTGATTGTCCTCAGTGCTAGGCTTCTTTCCCTTCTTCGCTCCTTTATCGTACACAATGAACGTACAATCCACTTACTTGCTTATTATGCACAACACCAATAAGAACTCTGCCTCCTCCTCCTCAAGGAATCGGACCACTCTATAAATTACCTTGGGAACCTTCTCTCTTTCAACTCGATTTGTTTTTACCCATTCTTGCAATGCTTTGATTCGATGGTTGCCATCCCAGACAACAAACATCTTCCCAACCATGTGTTGCCATCCTTCCACATCTGCTCTAGTATCGTGTCTAAACCCAGCTGACAACGACAATGACTGCACTTCGACGATCGAATGGAAAGGGCTCTTGGCTAGGGAATCCCTTAGGAGACAATGAATCCTACCATTGTCTCGACTGGTACGTGCTCTCTTCCATGCTTTTAATTAACCCCTTGATGGAATCCTCGTTTGTATGGATTGCTGGGTTTGCAACGCGGTGACAAAGTGGCACTCTAGGAAGGCGGTTATGATTATCAACCAAGTGGTCTTCCACCCAATTCATGGAGGTGTGTCGATCAACCACTTGACCGAAACTCTTCTTCACGGGCTCATCTTCTTCGGCAATTGTGGCACTACTGCTGGCAACACAATTGTTGGCACGTTGAAGAAGCAGCCCCCAAAGCCAACTACAATTGAGAGGTGTTGGTTACCTTGCTTGATGTGGTCGCTTGTGACATGCCCACTTCTAGGTGATACTATGATCTCGTCTTGATTTTTCGATGAAGCCCTTTGATTGCAATTGAGTCTAGGGAGGCATTTTGTGTTGAAAGATTCCATGTTGAGACCGCGCTAAAGTAGAGGCCTTGAAAGAAGAGGGTGCGTTGATGGGGAGGCGCATGAAGGCGAGTGTTCTTTTTGCAAGGGGGGTGCCTTGAGTGAAGAGGGCTAGTTGAGGGAGGGGCACATTAGGGCAAGATGTGTTGGGAGGGGGGACACGTTGAGAAAGGAGGGCTGTTGTGAGTGCTCCTATCATTGTCCACACCAATGACTTAAAAACTATTGGACAATGATAGGTCATGCCATGTGGCATGCGTCGCGTGCATGGTATGCACATACCACGCACCACTGCCATGTGTAATCCCCAAGATCGGGAATTACACGTGGCATGCCACCGTGGACTGTGGATGCCATGCAACACTGCCACGTGTAATGCCCAAGCTCGGGCATTACACATGGTTGCCTATGTGGAAAGTGTAGTCCACGTAGGCAGCCACATATAAGGCAATGTCCACATGGAGAGAGAGAGAGAGAGAGAGAGAGAGAGAGAGAGAGAGAGAGAGAGAGAGAGAGAGAGAGAGAGAGAGAGAGAGAGAGAGAGAGAGAGAGAGAGAGAGAGAGAGAGAGAGAGAGAGGAGGGGGTAGAGAGAGAGGGCGTGAGGAGAGAGAAGGGGGAGAGAGAAGAGAGAGAGGAGGGAGGAGGGAGGAGGGGGAGAGAGAGGAGAGAGAGAGGAGGGAGGGAGAGAGAAGAGAGAGAGAGGAGGGAGAGAGGGAGAGAGGGAGAGAGAGAGAGAGAGATGTTTTCACCATCTTGGAACATTTAGAATCTCCCTTTTTGGCTTGTCCTTCTTGGAAGGTGCCAATGACAATTCACAAGTGATATAATTATGCTTGTGGATCCCATTCACGATTCACTTGACATTGATGTAAAGAAGTGAAGCAATTAGCTCTTTTACCATCTTGGTATTCTATCTTGGTATTCTATCTTTATATTCTTTATGGCATTCTAACCCATCATGCCTCTTATAGCATTTTATCCCATCATGTCTCTTGTTGGCATTCCATCTTTATTTTCTTATGCTTCCCTACATAAGGAAGATATCTATGAGTTTCCATTCGCACATCTACTAAGCTTTAACTTGATGTCATTTTATGCATATTATTATTTAGGAAGATGGTCCATCTATAGCATTTATCAAATGAGTCCTTTATGAGCAAGGAATTATGTCTTGAGAGTTATTAATCTTTTAAGAGAGAGGAGGGATGGAGAGAGAGAGAGATGAGAGAATTAATATATATATAAATCATAGGATTTATTTTTTTAGAATTAATATTTTTTTGGTGTTAATTTAAAAAAAAATAATTACTTTAAAATGGTCAAATTACAAACGGCCATTTGATTTAAGGGTGTTAATCACCATTAATTTCATGTGTACTTGGTACCTATTGTGTCATTCTTTTTTGTTCTTGTGTACTTCTTTTGTTCCTTTTTACAATAAGTTGTACAATCACATTCCCATCTTCTAAGAAGAATCTATATTTCAGCAATGGACGAGTTCTCATGAGTGCAAAGTTCTTAACAAGAACAAGTAGCTTCCCACTCATTTTATGGATTGCAAGCAATAGTAAATATTGGGTCCCGAGAGTTGCATGTTCCTCTAGAGGCAACCTATAATCATGAGGGGGAGGAGTTCTATATACTTGAGGACTCTCTTTTAGCCAATTACTCCGTAGTAATAGTTGATGCTTCCATTAACTCAAACCCATAACCAATAGCCATCTTAGATAGCCTGCCCAGAGGACTTCCAACTCAAACTAATGTGATAGATTTATGTAGTCCCTTTTTCAAGATAACAACAAAACCGGTACACTAGGCTCATCCAATGTTGCAAGAGATGGTAAGAGCATTTTGGAATACCTTTGGAGCATGAATGAGGGAAACACATTAACAAAGATTTTGTTGAATGTGAAAGAGGTTATCAAGGCCATGGGGATTCCTCGGCAATATAATGGTGATATTGCATTTGAGTTCCCACTAACCATGGGAACATGTTCAGGAATGGACTCCACAAAGCAGTATGATCTCCACTAGTGGTCAAAGCCGCAAACCTCTAATATTGCCTTCCCTAGAGTATGTCGGAGAAGCCATTGCCTAGGTAGTTTGAAGTGTGTGAATGAACTTTGCCCGTGTTTAAAGAACCACAGGATGTCAAATACATCACATTTTATTGGAAGCATGCTAAAGGCACCGATCGGAGAGGAGTGCAACAATGCACCTGGAAAGCTCCTTTGCCATTACTAAGTGTCGACGATGTGAATTGCTACATACAATTGCTACATCTATTATGTAATGTTCTCTGATGACTCGATTAATGATACAAATTGGTTTCCATCAACATAATGTATGGGCAGACACATCAAAGGCACTAACTGATAGGACAAAGCAAATGGTGTCCAGGGTGCTAGGAGTAGATCACAATTCTAGGAGGGCAAGGGAGGTACAAATGTGTGTGGCCACAAAAATCGTAATGGCAGTGCTAGTGCAAGAAGGTGGTTCCTCACATTTCATCAGGGAACAAGAGTTCATCAACATTGTAGAGAAGATGGGACCACTAGTGAAAGATAGTTGGTAGGCTAATCTGGTTGGGAAATTATGTTTCTGTAAAAGAGTTATTAAAATCTAGGTAAGTAAAATGTGAAATTTAAACAATTTGATTTTTAGGTTTTGGAGGTCAGTCTCACTACAGCCTGGCGCGATCCTTCAAAGGAGAGATTTGGCTTAGATGCACTTTTGAAGCTAAAGTGAGAGTGTACTTAATGACTTCTTCCACGGAAGCAAGTTCTCAGGACAAGGGTTCTCAGGTGAGAAGTGCTTTGTTTTCAAGATTTCCACCCATTGGGGGTTGGATTTGGTGAATCGCGAATGTAACGGATTGCTGGCTCTGGCAACCTGCGACCAGCTCGACCATTCCCGCGACGACGAACGTAAGATTGGGTGACCATGGCTTGTCATGTGTATGATCCAAGATAGGATATTACCAATGTAGAGCAATAAAGTAGTGTGTTACATCATAAATGACTAGAGTTTTCATGTAGTATGTAGAGGATCTTCTAACAATTGTGACATGTGAAATGAAAGAAAAGGATATAGAGGCCCAATGTCTGTTCTGGGAATGAATTAATAAAGTGATGGCAAATCATGGTTTTGTGAAAGGGCAGATTTCTTTGGTTTCATGGTGTGGCAGACGAGGGTCAGGCTAATTGGAATGCAGTTCGACATGTGCTCAGTGATAAAAAACAGGAGCAAGAGGAACACACACAAGAGAAGAAAACCCTAATCCATAACCATCAATCATAAAAAAGGAGAGAAGCCATAGTCACCATCTCTCTAACACACACAAAGGAGAACACCACATAGTGTTATGTCCACACTAGAAAGTAAACCTAATGTAATGTCCACACCACACATGACCAGCTGGACGCGGTCATAAACACACCACACGATATCTATCTACCATACTGTCACTCTGTCAGCACCCATGTGCTATCCTGTCATAAACACACCACACGATATCTATCTACCATACTGTCACTTTGTCAGCACCCATGTGCTATCCTCCAGCTGTATACGAGCTTGACATTTCAACACTCCCCCTCAAGCTCGACATGTCCATCTCTAGGACTCCCAATCTAGTACGGAAATACTCGAACTTATCCTTACCAAGTGCTTTGGTAAAAATATCTGCAACCTGCTCATCTGTCTACACATATGTCAAATCAACATGCCCATCTAGCACTTTCTCTCTGATGAAGTGATAATGGACCTCAATATGTTTGGTCCTGGCACGATAAACTGGGTTGCTAGCAAGCTGAATACTACTCATGTTGTCACAATGAATGACAACTCTCATATCACTCTGTATCCTGACATCATCTAGCAACTTTTTCAACCACATAGCCTCACATGCAGCTATGGCTGCTCCACGATACTCTGCCTCTGTGGTAGATAAAGCAACTGTAGGTTGCTTTTTACTGCTCCAACTCACAGCTCCACTACCAAGGCTGAAAACATAGCCACTAGTAGATCTCCTGTCATATGCACTACCGGCCCAATCTGCATCTGTATATCCATAGACATGCATGTCTTTTTCTGCCTCATAGAAAAGACCATAATGCGCGGTAGTTTTGACATATCTCAGAATCCGTCTCATAGCATCCAAGTGAGGTTTACGAGGACTCTGCATAAACTGACTCACCAAACCAACTGCATAACTGAGATCTGGCCTCGTAATGGTCATGTAGATAAGGCTACCAACCATTTTCCTGTACATGGTGATATCATCAAGCTCATCACCCAAATCAGCCCTAAGCTTCATGTTTTGCTCTAATGGTGTCAACATTGGTTTGCATGCTGTCATACCATACTTTGCCAGCATGTCAAGTGCATATTGCCTTTGCACCAACCATATACCCTTGCATGTTCTAATCACCTCAATGCCAAGAAAGAACCTTAAATCTCCAAGGTCTTTCATATCAAACTCTTTGCATAAAGAGGCCTTAACCTCATCAATGCCTTTCCCACAATCACCTGTGATAATCAAATCATCAACATAAATGACTATCATCACGATACCATCATGTGTCTTCTTCACATAAAGTGAAGAGTCTACATTTCCAACCACAAATCCAATACTGACAAGATATCTGCTGATCTTGTCACTCCAAGCACGAGGTGCTTGCTTCAAACCATAGAGTGCTTTCTTTAACCTGCAAACGAAAGTAGGATATTTTGGATGTACATATCTTTCTGGCTGTTCCATGTACACCTCTTCTTGTAGATCACCATTCAAGAAAGCATTTTTTACATCCATTTGATGTAAAGCCCAACCTTTTTGTGCTGCTAATGCAATGATAGACCTCACTGTAGCCATCTTAGCCACTGGGCTGAAAGTTTCATCATAATCAAGACCATAAGTTTGTGCATATCCTTTAGCGACCAGCCTTGCCTTATGTCTCTCTAGGCTGCCATCTGACTTGCACTTTACCTTATACACCCATTGCATTCTTTCCTTGAGGTAACTCAGCCAATTCCCATGTATCATTTTTGTCCAACGCATCCATCTCTTCATCCATGGCTTTCTGCCACACATGCTCTCCAATAGCCTCTGTATAGCATGTAGGTTCCACATGCTTTACCATAGATGTCATGTATGCATAGTGCATAGCAAAATCTCTATATGTCAATCTTTCCACTGGATATCTGACTCTCTGGGATCTCCGCAATGCATGCGGGTCACTCTGTACACCTGTAACACGAGCATGTGGTGGCACATATCTGTCCTGCCTAGCACCAGGTGTGCGTACAACAGGTATCCCGAGCTCCTCATCCAAACTCTCTGAGCTAGAGGACTCATAGCCTGTGATTCCAATTCCTTCGACTTTCTTCTTGCCTTTATCCATAGCACTACTCCCAGTGCTCACACTCTCATGTCTCAATCGTCCTGACCATGGACGTACACTGCTACTACTCTCAGCTTCTGCTGCTGGCCCAGACATAGTAGTAGAGCTAGAACTTGCTTGTGATGGCAAGTTCACAGGTACATTAGCCTCAAGTGTGTCAATGACTCCCTCATCTCTTGCTTTGTACCAACTAGCAAGCTCATCAAACACCACATCACCTGAGATGACTACTTGTCTAGTTTGAGGGTTATAACATTTGTAAGCCTTTCGATCCTGTGCATATCCAACAAATACACATTTCTCTGCCTTAGGATCCAACTTCCGTCTTCTTTCATCAGGCACATGAACATAAGCTACACATCCAAAGACTTTCAGATGTCCAATATCTGGCCTGTAACCTGTAAGCTGCAACTCTGGCATGCTTCCATGAATGGTTGCTGTAGGTGTTTTGTTCAGAATATACACTGCAGTAGCACATGCTTCTGCCCAATAGTAATCTGGCATGCTCTTTTCATTGAGCATTGCCCTTGCCACTTCACATATGACTCGATTCTTTCTCTCAGCCACACCATTCTGCTGAGGTGTATACCTGCATGTCAACTGTCTCCTTATCCCATGCTTCCGCAAGAAATGCTCAAAAGCTTTTGAGGTGTATTCACCATCTCCATCTGTTCTCAGACACTTAATCCAACAGCCATATTGTTTTTCTACAAGAGCTTTGAAATCCATGAATTTTTCCAGCACTTCACTCTTCTCTCTCAAAAAATATATCCATGTCATCCTGCTAAAGTCATCTATAAATGTCACATAGTATAGACTTCCTTTGAGAGATGGGTTTTGTGCTGGGCCCCATACATCACTGTGCACTATCTCAAGTGGTCTATTACTCATGTTTCCTTCTCTAGGAAACCTCAACCTTGCCTGCTTTCCAAACTGACAGGCTTCACAAACATGCATATGTCCATCATATTTAAATCGAGGCAATCCACTGACAATGCCTCTTGTTTGCATGTTCTTTTAATCTCTGTATATTGACATGTCCAATCCTCTTGTGCCACATGTCAATGTCCTGCACAATCCCATTGCTCTTTGAAAACATGGCTGAGCTCAATTCTGGTATGCCTGCATCCAATTTGAACAACCTTCCTTCCTTCTTGCCCTTGGCAATCAATCTACAGCCATGCTTAAAATCTTCCACAAAACAACCTTTCTCATTGAATCTGACTTGTAGTCCCTGCTCAACCATTTGTCCTACTGATGCCAAACTCTTTGTGATGGATGGTACATATAACACTTCTGACATATTCTTCACATTTCCATCATGCATCCTCAAAGGCACACTGCCAACATGTGTTATAAGATGCTGAGTATCATCTCCTGTGACCACATAACCATTTGTATCCAATGGTTGCATCTTCTCAAACCACTCACCATGACATGTCATGTGGTTTGAGGCACCTGAATCCATATACCATGACTCATCTCGAGCATTCTGAGAATCCATTGTCCCCATAACATGCTTCATTGCAAAAAGATGATTCGAACTCCCATCATTGTTACTGGTAGATGCATAATTTCCATGTTGTGGTCTTCCATTCCTCACATCATTCTGCTTTTTGTAACAATCTTTTGCCAAATGTCCAAGTTTGCCACAATAGTAACATTCAATCCCATTCAAATTTTGTTGAGGACCTTGCCATCGTCCTCTACCACGAGCACCTGTTCCAAATCTCCCCCTATGGGATTGAAATCCACGACCTCCACGTGATCCAAATGATGACTGTGAATTCTGAAAATTTTGATTTGATTGTGGTTGAGTAGACCTGTCATTCCAACCACGTCCTCCACGGCCTCGAGGGGTAAATCTCCCCTTGCCTCGAAAGCCTCTAGATGAGTAAAAAGCCTGATTCCTTGCATGCTCATCATTGCTTGACGAGGATGCACCACCTGTAACACTCATACCACCAAGGCCAAGCTTCAATTCTTCCACAATGAGCAATGACACAAGCTCATTAAAGTCTGGCATTCCTCCCAACCTTACTGAGATGGAAGTGTCAAAAGATTTTTACTCTTTGCCCAAACCACGCAATGTGAGAGCAACCAAATCATCATTATCCATCGGGGCATGGATTGATGACAAGGAATCAGCATAACCCTTGATTTCCTGAACATACTCATGTATACTCCTATTCCTTCGTGTGACACTGTGAATCTGTTGCTTTAGTTGTATCTTCCTTGCACCAGTGTCTGTCTCATACATTCGGCACAATATACCCCATGCTTCTTTCGGTGTATCTACATCTTGGATGTGAATAAGCAGGGCATCTGTTACACAGATGGAAAAGTAATGCAACACTTTCGAAGACCGCTCTACCCATTGCTTGTGAGCCAGTAACTGAGCATTATTTGGTTGAGGAGGTAGGTATGGCTCCGGATCTTCCTCCGAGACGAGACTCCATAACCCTTTGCCTTTCAAAAAACTCTTCATTCGAAACTTCCATACTTGAAAGTTAGTGCGGTCAAGCTTCTCTCCAACAATCTGTATCGGACCATCTCCCATTGTTGCAAAAAAATAGAGTAGATGTACCCTTTTGATTACAATGTATGAAGTACCTGTAATGCTCCAAATCTCTCCAAATCACATCAAATGCTTGCAAATTGTGTGCATTAACATCCCACAATGATTCACCAACAATGTACACTCGATCAATGTTGAAATCAAATGAAACTCCTTCACAAAAAATTTTCTGGTTTTTTTTCTCGCCAGAGAACCAGTCAAAGATCTTGCTCTAAATCCTTAAAATCTTGTCCAAATGCAATGATTCAACTTGCATTAGCTTCCCAACACATTGCTCCAACATATCCTAGAAGGGTTTGATCCAATTCTTCAAGGGGAATGAGAACCACCAATTTTTGTAACCTCTGGTTTGAATTTTTCTGCACCTGTCAGGTACCACCTCTCACTAAAATTGCATTATCTCCTTCAAATCTTCTCCAAATCCAAAACTTTTTGATTCAAAAGTTTAGCAACTCATAGGACTCTACTTGTACCAGAGGAATTAGTCCAATTTGATATAGACAAGGATTAATGCCTTGATTAAAACTGCTCTGTTTTTGGACAGACTTTCTGCAAACCTGCACACCTCTGATAAATCACTTCAATGAGATCCAAATACATGAAATGAGCTGCAACCAAGCATCACAAGTCCTTAGCAGTGTCTTTGCTAAACTCTCCAAGCTTTAAATCATTCAATTTGGTGTCCAAATGAGTGAATTGCATGAAATCAAATGAAACTGTCCATCCTTCTGCAGAGGAATGCGCCGCCTGCTCTTGTGGGCTGTAGAGAGAGGGGAAATCAAAATTGACTTGATAGGCTTGTTAGCAATGACCTAATCTACCTTGGGTATGAAGGGTTTAGCTCAATTTTCTCTGTAGCTCCTGCAAACGGGGGGTATGTCCACTGTTTGTGTGAAAAACCAGAAACTTTTACATAAATCCACTTTCTCTTGATTTTAATCAAATCTGTATGCATCAATCTGCTTCAAGATTCTGTATGTTGCTTGTGCCCACTTTGCTAATACATTTGCAAGCCCAAATACATGTGCCTTTGTGTATACATTTGCCAAGAGTATACATTCACTTCAAGCTTTCCATGAAAGCTTAGAGAAAAAACCAGAAATTTTCCTTTGCTTTATGCCCTTCAATCTTCACTGAACCTGCTCTTTGATACCTGCAATCCGCAGAGGGGGTCTTGCTACACTTACCAATGGTCCTTAGTTCTCAGATCTGATGCCGGTGTGTGCTCCACAGCTTTTCCTTTGCTCCAAGGTCCAATGGCTTCCTTCACAGCTTTTCCTTCTTCTTCCCTCTTCTCTCACTCACTGTCACAACTCAGCTAATGAGCTCTTGGCTCTGATACCATGATAAAAAACAGGAGCAAGAAGGAACACACACAAGAGAAGCAAACCCTAATCCATAACCATCGATCATAAAAAAGGAGAGAAGCCATAGTCACCATCTCTCTAACACACACAAAGGAGAACACCACATAGTGTTATGTCCACACTAGAAAGTAAACCTAATGTAATGTCCACACCACACATAACCAGCTGGACGCGGTCATAAACACACCACACGATATCTATCTACTATACTGTCACTCTGTCAGCACCCATGTGCTATTCTGTCATAAACACACCACACGATATCTATCTACCATACTGTCACTCTGTCAGCACCCATGTGCTATCCTCCAGCTGTATACGAGCTTGACATTTCAACACTCAGTGGGGTGGGAAAAATAACGTCCTCACAGATAGGGAGAGGTCTTGCCTATTTCATTGGAAGCACAGCATGGTTGCCCACATAACAAAGTATGTGTGTGTTACATCTCAAGGAGGGCACAAACCAATGTGTGAGAAGTCGCGCATGGCTCCTACCAGTGAAGCTGCATCAATGGAGGCTCGATTGATGTGTCAATGGTGGCACATGGATCCTACTAGTGAAGCTGCATTAGTGGAGGCTCGATTGATATGTCAATGGTGGTGCAATGGTCATGTGATGGATATGAATATGTCAGCAAATTGACTTTTGGTTGAGCTGGTGGGAGGTACACATAGCACATTGGGGTTCAGTCATGGACAACAATAGAGAGAAGTAATGATGGCCCAAATACCCTAAGAATAAACCTAGCAGAAAGCAAGCATGAAAGTTGGCTTGCATGGGAAGAATATAGATGCAAGATTTCTCTTTACGATGCATGTACTATCGATATGGCAAATGCAATTTTGCAAAGCACTAAGGCGGTCTCTTACTCTCAAGGAAAGCACATAAGGAGAGGACCAACCTTGGAGAAACTAAAAGAATGGTTGTCTACAAGCCCATCCCAAGTGGTCCAAACAGTTAATCAGGCAACTGAAGGAACACCCATGTATAAGGTGCCTACCCCTCTCACCGGTGACAAAGAAAGTGCAGGTCACAAGAGACCACCCATCGCCGCTGTGGTCATTGATATTGATGTGAGGCCACACATCAACCAGAGTACAACGCACATGTACAAGATTGCAAGTATGCTGGGAGGCCATGGAAAATCATTTTTAAGGAGTATGATAGGAGCAATACTCCAAAAAGAACAGTGGAAGTCACAGAAGGTCAATGAAGCAATGTGGGCAATCCAAAGGACATGCATTGGCAGTAATGTCACATGCATCAAAACTCCTCGTCGAGGTAAGAGGTGTGGCAACACATAGCCGGATCTTCAAAGGGTGTGCTTACACCATCTTTTGAAGGCTATCGTAAGCACCCTAATGGTCTCATTAGACAATGAATGTGGTTCTGCCCTGACCACGTGCTTCATTGCTATATTGTGGACACCAACATAGACATAAAGCCCAATCCACCACCCAAGATATGGCCAGTTGCTATAGGAACTAACCTCATAGATGAGGAGGTATATTCATTATGGGAGGGTGGATACCAAGTGGAGAGTAAGAATGTAGAAGGCATTATGCCCACCCCATCGAGTAGCGGTGGGGCTTCAAGGTCCTTTATAGCTATAACTTCTAAAGAACCGCCATATGGGTCCACTACTAACACAGAGGCTGGTGGCTAAGGCATGTGAAATGGCATAAGGGTCAAGTACCCCATGTTGATATCAGAGGACGCAACAAAAAAATAAAGGCTGCTTTGAAAATGAAAGCTACGGTGGTAGAAGAAGTGTAGAGACTAGAGCACAAGTATGAAGTTTTCAAGATCAAATTGCACGGGGATGATGCACACGTGGGAAAATATGATGTGCGTGTGAAAGACAAACCATGTATATGTGTCCAAATTTTGCAGATAGAGAATCCAAGAAGAAGCCGTATCTTGCATGCAAGCACTTGTACTTCATTTATTTGCGTGTGCTAGGCTTAAGCTAGAACGAGAATATGTTCATCCACCAACCTATCCTATTGGACCTTGAGCTTTACAATGCCTTGTCTTGTAGGAGAACCTACCCTAATTTAGACAATTGAATGCACGGATTATCAATTGACCTATAGTATTTTGGGACCTATGTAACCTCTGTGGAAGCAACCTCATTGTAGAGGGTTTGATTGTGCAATATCTTTCTCCCCTCTCCCTCTCTCTTTTTGCTCTCGCTTGTTGAGATATCGAGCTCATCCAGTGAGGCGGTGGACACTGATGACCTGCCTGGGGGACAGGCCCCACACTTACACCATTGGCATGGTTGGTGAGATCTTGGGTGATGTGCGGCCAGTGGGATGACAGGCTGTGTGACAGCCATTCTAGAGACTGGCATAGTTATAGCGCCAGCTCATTTAGTTGGGTTCACACTATAGAGAACCCGCGTATGTATTGGTTGAGTACCTTTTATATTGTGTGTACTCTTATCTTGTATATGGTGTGTTGAGTGTTGAGTGAAGAAGAAGAAGATTTTCAGCCTCTCACCTTGTGTGTTCTCTATTAGGGTTTTGTGAGTGTGTGTGTGCTTGCAAGAGCTCAAGCTCTCTTCCCCCCTGCATCTTTTCATGGTATTAGAGCCTGGTTTGTGCTAAGGGCTGAGCTGCAAGCAAGAGAACCACAGGAAGCGGTACGAGGGTAAGAGCTTCAAATACTCTTCCCTATTTGTGTTGGTGACTACACCCTTGTCGGGAGCTCTACGGGAAGCACCAGCAAACGATCTCTGATATAGGGCAACTATATTATCCTATTGGACTGTATTTTTGGGTTGAAAACGCGTTTCGGGCGCGTCTGGACCTTCGTTTTTCAGAAAGTAGGTGATTTCGAGCATTGCAGGTAAGTCATTGATTCTCTGCAGAACTCTGTTTTAAGAACTGCAGGAAGACAGATTGACTCTGCAGACACTGTGGGTGCTGCAAAGAGGTCAACAGTTGCCATTGGGTGTATGTATGCACATTGAAGTCACTGGTTGTGACATTTGAGAGTACTACAGTACGCTGCAAAAATATAGCAGTTTGTGCAGGACAAACCAGAGTGCTATTTCTGGTAAAATTATGTATCTGGCAAGATGTCAAATGATGGCATAACCCAGATTGTGGTTGAGAAGCTTGATAAGAATAACTTCCATGCTTGGAGGTTCAGGTTGACAAATTTCCTGATGGGAAAGGGCTATTGGGACTACATAGAAGGTGAGCATATTGAGGCACCAGAGATACCGGACATAAATCCGACTGCTCTGCAGATGTGAAAGAGTTTAAAGACTGGAACTAGGGAGCCAGGAAAGTTATGTATTGGCTCTCCATTAGTATACAGAACACCATGATTGGGCACATTCAGGATGCCAAGTCCCCCAAGGAGGCGTGGGACACCTTGGTAAAGCTCTATGAAACAAATACCAAGGCACGTAAGATACAGTTGAAGAATGAACTTCATACTATGGAGACAAAGAGCATGTCTGTGAATGACTATGTGCTAAAGATAAAGGGTATTGTTGAATCCCTTGCATCTATTGGTGTGTCAGTAGATGATGATGACAAGGTGGAAGTCTGTCTACATGGTCTCGGGCCACAATACAAGGCGTTCAAGACGTCTATTCAGACTCGGGAAAACATTCCCAACTTTACAGATTTGGTGTCTATGCTGATTATAGAAGAGAAGAGCTTGTGTGAAGACCAACAGTCTTCACAAAACAAAAACAGTTCAGAGCAACCGGTCTTCTACACAAGTTCAGGAAGAGGATGAGGTAGAGGAGGCCGTGGACGCGGTCAAGGAGGTGGCCGAATAGGTAATCAGAATTATGGATAGCAGCAGCAACAACAACAGTCCCAGAATACACAACAACAACAACAACAACACGTAGGTGGAAGAGGCAAATTCAGAGGCAGGGGGAGTCAAAGAGGCCGTGGAAATTGGCAAAGGCAGTATAATGATGCACGTGAATGCTATTATTGTGGTAAGCCTAGACATGTGTAGGCAGAATGCTATAAGAAGCAGGCTGACATGCAAAATGGAAAAGTGCAGCAAAACAACTATGTATCCTCAAGCAGAAATAATGAGGATAATGAAAGGTTGTTTGTTATGCAGCATGTCGTGAATGCCATGTCTGAAAATGTGTATGTGGATTCAGGTGCTTCGAACCACATGACAAGTCATGGGGAGTGGTTCAAGGAGATGAAAAACCCGGAAAGACCAGGTTTTGTGGAAACAGGGGATGACATTGCTCATCCAATTGCCCATGTTGGAGATGTGCCATTGTCTATGCAGGATGGCAAAGTGAAGTACCTTGCAGATGTACTTCACGTTCCGAACATAACAAAGAATCTGGTTTCAGTTGGCCAGATGATTGAGCAGGGTTTGCAGGTTCGGTTTAACCCTGATGGGTGTTATGTTGAAGATTTTAAAGACAAGTGCAGGTTGGTTGCAAAAGGCAACAGAGTGGGCAGAATGTTTACGTTGAATGTAGACATGCCTGAAATGAGTGCTGTGATGTTTGCAAATGGTTCAGGAATTGTTGCAGACACAGACATCTAGCATAAAAGGATTGGACATGTGAATGTGCAGAGATTGAAGTCTATGCAGACAAAAGGAATTGTGACAGGGCTGCCAAAATTTAAAGTGGAAGGTATGCAGAAAATATGTGAAGCATGCCAATTTGGGAAGCAAACAAAGCATGTGTTTCCACGTAATAGATATGTGAGCAGAAATGCACTAGATATTGTGCATTCAGATGTATGGGGTCCTACGAAGACCATATCTATGGGAGGCTGCAGGTATTATGTGACGTTTATTGATGTGACCACACAAGGAAAGTGTGGGTATATTTCATGAAGGAGAAGAGTGAGGTGTTCACTCACTTTCAGAATTTCAGAGTTTTGGTTGAAAAGCAAACAGGGAAATATGTAAAGTGCCTAAGGTCAGATGGAGGGGGAGAGTACTTCTCCAATGAGTTCTTTGAATTTTTGAAGAAGAATGGTATTCGGAGAGAGTTTACATGCAGATACACTCCGCAGCAAAATGGAGTTGCTAAGCAAAAAAACAGGCACATTGCTGAGATTGCGCGAGCATTGATGGAAGAGAAAAATATGCAGCATAGCTATTGGGTTGAGGCTGTTTCTACAACAGTATACATCATGAACAGGACTCCAACTGCCATACATGATGTAACTCCAGAGGAGAGGTTTACTGGCACAAAACCAGATTTGTCTCATCTGAAAGTCTTTGGATGCATTGCATACGTGCATGTGCCAGATGAGCTGAGAACTAAGCTGGATCCGAAAGCTGAAAAATGTGTGTTTATTGGATATTCCCTTGAGCAAAAGGGATACAGGTGTTATAATCCTACTACACGTGAGTTGAGGGTAAGCAAGGATGTTGTCTTTGATGAGATGAGCAGCTGGTATGCTGCTGAAAAAGAAGCTATTGGGGCTGATGTGAGTGGAAGTGTGGTTGCACAAAATGCAGGTCAGCAATCACAGTCTTTGAGTGGACCAGGAGAGTCCTCATCTAGTGGGTCTGTTGATAGACCATGGAGTGGCAGGCTGCGTCATAATACCAGTCCTGCAAATGTGATTAGTACATCACGTAAAGGAAAAGAGAAAGTGGTTGAGCCCCTTGGTATTCCTGACATTTCTGCAGGGCATTCTCATGTTGATGGAGAGTCTAGTGGCTCAGATATGAGCCTTGATGAGGAGCTTGGGATCCCAGCTATGAGAACACCTGGTGTAAAGAAGGCTATGGAAGCCACGAATGAAAAGTTGCGAAGATCTGGGAGAGTGAAAAATCCTATGCAGAGATTTACCTATGATGGTTACGTGGCACATCACTATGCATATATGGCAAAGGTTGTGCAGGTTGTTGAGCGAGACTTGGGATTTAGTGCAATTGCCTGAAGGCAAGAAAGCCATTGGATGCAAGTGGGTGTACAAAGTTAAACATAACAGCAGTGATGGAAGCATAAATAGGTACAAGGCTAGATTGGTAGCCAAAGGATATGTGCAGACATATGGCATTGATTATGAGGAAACTTTCAGCCCAGTTGCCAAGATGGCAACAGTGAGAGTTGTGATAGCAGTGGCTGCGTCAAAGCAATGGTCTTTACATCAGATGGATGTAAAGAATGCATTCTTGCATGGGGATTTGCAAGAAGAGGTGTATATGTTGCAACCACCTGGATATGAGGATGTGAGTCACCCCGAGCATGTTTGCAAGTTGAAGAAAGCCTTGTATGGCTTAAAACAAGCACCAAGAGCATGGTCTGACAAGATTTCTTAATATCTTGTCACTATTGGCTTTCATGTAGCCAATGCAAATTTCTCATTGTATGTGAGACATGGTGATAGAGGGGTTGTGCTTGTTGTCATCTATGTAGATGACTTGATCATTACGGGGGACCATGATGCAGAGATCTTTGATGTAAAGATCTTGCTTAGACAGAAGTTCGAGATGAAGGATCTGGGGGAGCTCAGATATTTCTTGGGCATTGAGGTGATTAGGTCACCACATGGTATTGGATTACTGCAGAGACAGTATGGCTTGGACATGTTGTCCAAGTATGGTATGACAGGCTGTAAGCCTATTTCCGTGCCATTGGATCAGAATGGCAAGTTGAGTGCAGATTCAGGAGAGATCTTGGAGGATCCTACTATGTATAGGCGCATAGTAGGAAGCTTGATCTACATGACGATCACCAGACTAGATTTGAGCTATGCTGTTGGGTTGGTGAGTCAGTTTATGCAGGTTCCACGAAAACCGCATTTGGATGCATTGAGACGCATACTAAGGTATGTGAGGTCTACTTTGCATTGTGGACTATTCTATGAGACTTGGACAGAGATATGTGTACATGGGTACACAGATGCTGATTGGGCTGGTAGTATCTCAGATAGAAGATCTACCAGTGGATTCATGTTTTCTTTGGGGAGTGCTGCTTGATAAAAAACAGAAGCAGTAGACAGCACACACAAGGGAAGCAAACCCAAATCCATATCCATCAACCATAAAGAAGGAGAGAAGCCATAGTCACCATCTCTCTCACACACACAAAAGGGAACACAACCTAGTGTTATGTCCACACTACAAGATAAACCTAATGTAATGTCCACACACACATGACCAGCTGGACGCGGTCATAAACACACCACACGATATCTATCTACCATACTGTCACTCTGTCAGCACCCATGTGCTATCCTCCAGCTGTATACGAGCTTGACATTTCAACACTCCCCCTCAAGCTCGACATGTCCATCTCTAGGACTCCCAACCTAGTACGGAAATACTCGAACTTATCCTTACCAAGTGCTTTGGTAAAGATATCTGCAACCTGCTCATCTGTCTGCACATATGTCAAATCAACATGCCCATCTAGCACTTTCTCTCTGATGAAGTGATAATGGACCTCAATATGTTTGGTCCTGGCATGATAAACTGGGTTGCTAGCAAGCTGAATACTACTCATGTTGTCACAATGAATGACAACTCTCATATCACTCTGTAACTTGACATCATCTAGCAACTTCTTCAACCACATAGCCTCACATGCAGCTATGGCTGCTCCACGATACTCTGCCTCTGTGGTAGATAAAGCAACTGTAGGTTGCTTTTACTGCTCCAACTCACAGCTCCACTACCAAGGCTGAAAACATAGCCACTAGTAGATCTCCTGTCATATGCACTACCGGCCCAATCTGCATCTGTATATCCATAGACATGCATGTCTTTTTCTGCCTCATAGAAAAGACCATAATGCGCGGTAGTTTTGACATATCGCAGAATCCGTCTCACAGCATCCAAGTGAGGTTTACGAGGACTCTGCATAAACTGACTCACCAAACCAACTGCATAACTGAGATCTGGCCTTGTAATGGTCATGTAGATAAGGCTACCAACCATTTTCCTGTACATGGTGAGATCATCAAGCTCATCACCCAAATCAGCCCTAAGCTTCATGTTTTGCTCTAATGGTGTCAACATTGGTTTGCATGTTGTCATACCATACTTTGCCAGCATGTCAAGTGCATATTGCCTTTGTACCAACCATATACCCTTGCCTGTTCTAATCACCTCAATGCCAAGAAAGAACCTTAAATCTCCAAGGTCTTTCATATCAAACTCTTTGCATAAAGAGGCCTTAACCTCATCAATGCCTTTCCCACAATCACCTGTGATAATCAAATCATCAACATAAATGACTATCATCACGATACCATCATGTGTCTTCTTCACATAAAGTGAAGAGTCTGCATTTCCAACCACAAATCCAATACTGACAAGATATCTGCTGATCTTGTCACTCCAAGCACGAGGTGCTTGCTTCAAACCATAGAGTGCTTTCTTTAACCTGCAAACGAAAGTAGGATATTTTGGATGTACATATCCTTCTGGCTGTTCCATGTACACCTCTTCTTTTAGATCACCATTCAAGAAAGCATTTTTTACATCCATTTGATGTAAAGCCCAACCTTTTTGTGCTGCTAATGCAATGATAGACCTCACTGTAGCCATCTTAGCCACTGGGCTGAAAGTTTCATCATAATCAAGACCATAAGTTTGTGCATATCCTTTAGCGACCAGCCTTGCCTTATGTCTCTCTAGGCTGCCATCTGACTTGCACTTTACCTTATACACCCATTGCATTCTTTCCTTGAGGTAACTCAGCCAATTCCCATGTATCATTTTTGTCCAACGCATCCATCTCTTCATCCATGGCTTTCTGCCACACATGCTCTCCAATAGCCTCTGTATAGCATGTAGGTTCCACATGCTTTACCATAGATGTCATGTATGCATAGTGCATAGCAAAATCTCTATATGTCAATCTTTCCACTGGATATCTGACTCTCTGGGATCTCCGCAATGCATGCGGGTCACTCTGTACACCTGTAACACGAGCATGTGGTGGCACATATCTGTCCTGCCTAGCACCAGGTGTGCGTACAACAGGTATCCCGAGCTCCTCATCCAAACTCTCTGAGCTAGAGGACTCATAGCCTGTGATTCCAATTCCTTCGACTTTCTTCTTGCCTTTATCCATAGCACTACTCCCAGTGCTCACACTCTCATGCCTCAATCGTCCTGACCATGGACGTACACTGCTACTACTCTCAGCTTCTGCTGCTGGCCCAGACATAGTAGTAGAGCTAGAACTTGCTTGTGATGGCAAGTTCACAGGTACATTAGCCTCAAGTGTGTCAATGACTCCCTCATCTCTTGCTTTGTACCAACTAGCAAGCTCATCAAACACCACATCACGTGAGATGACTACTTGTCTAGTTTGAGGGTTATAACATTTGTAAGCCTTTCGATCCTGTGCATATTCAACAAATACACATTTCTCTGCCTTAGGATCCAACTTCCGTCTTCTTTCATCAGGCACATGAACATAAGCTACACATCCAAAGACTTTCAGATGTCCAATATCTGGCCTGTAACCTGTAAGCCGCATCTCTGGCATGCTTCCATGAATGGTTGCTGTAGGTGTTTTGTTCAGGATATACACTGCAGTAGCACATGCTTCTGCCTAATAGTAATCTGGCATGCTCTTTTCATTGAGCATTGCCCTTGCCACTTCACATATTACTCGATTCTTTCTCTCAGCCACACCATTCTGCTGAGGTGTATACCTGCATGTCAACTGTCTCCTTATCCCATGTTTCCGCAAGAAATGCTCAAAAGCTTTTGAGGTGTATTCACCACCTCCATCTGTTCTCAGACACTTAATCCAACAGCCATATTGTTTTTCTACAAGAGCTTTGAAATCCATGAATTTTTCCAGCACTTCACTCTTCTCTCTCAAAAAATATATCCATGTCATCCTGCTGAAGTCATCTATAAATGTCACATAGTATAGACTTCCTTTGATAGATGGGTTTTGTGCTGGGCCCCATACATCACTGTGCACTACCTCAAGTGGTCTATTACTCATGTTTCCTTCTCTAGGAAACCTCAACCTTGCCTGCTTTCCAAACTGACAGGCTTCACAAACATGCATATGTCCATCATATTTAAATCGAGGCAATCCACTGACAATGCCTCTTGTTTGCATGTTCTTTAATCTCTGTATATTGACATGTCCAATCCTTTTGTGCCACATGTCAATGTCCTGCACAATCCCATTGCTCTTTGAAAACATGGCTGAGCTCAATTCTGGTATGCCTGCATCCAATTTGAACAACCTTCCTTCCTTCTTGCCCTTGGCAATCAATCTACAGCCATGCTTAAAATCTTCCACAAAACAGCCTTTCTCATTGAATCTGACTTGTAGTCCCTGCTCAACCATTTGTCCTACTGATGCCAAACTCTTTGTAATGGATGGTACATATAACACTTCTGACATATTTTTCACATTTCCATCATGCATCTTCAAGGGCACACTGCCAACATGTGTTATAAGATGCTGAGTATCATCTCCTGTGACCACATAACCTTTGTTATCCAATGGTTGCATCTTCTCAAACCACTCACCATGACATGTCATGTGGTTTGAGGCACCTGAATCCATATACCATGACTCATCTCGAGCATTCTGAGAATCCATTGTCCCCATAACATGCTTCATTGCAAAAAGATGATTCGAACTCCCATCATTGTTACTGGTAGATGCATAATTTCCATGTTGTGGTCTTCCATTCCTCACATCATTCTGCTTTTTGTAATAATCTTTTGCCAAATGTCCAAGTTTGCCACAATAGTAACATTCAATCCCATTCAAATTTTGTTGAGGACCTTGCCATCGTCCTCTACCACGAGCACCTGTAACAAATCTCCCCCTATGGGATTGAAATCCACGACCTCCACGTGATCCAAATGATGACTGTGAATTCTGAAAATTCTGATTTGATTGTGGTTGAGTAGACCTGTCATTCCAACCACGTCCTCCACGGCCTCGAGGGGTAAATCTCCCCCTGCCTCGAGAGCCTCTAGATGAGTAAAAAGCCTGATTTCTTGCATGTTCATCATTGCTTGACGAGGATGCACCACCTGTAACACTCATACCACCAAGGCCAAGCTTCAATTCTTCAACAATGAGCAGTGACACAAGCTCATTAAAGTCTGGCATTCCTCCCAATCTTACTGAGATGGAAGTGTCAAAAGATTTGTATTCTTTGCCTAAACCACGCAATGTGAGAGCAACCAAATCATCATCATCCATCGGGGCATGGATTGATGACAAGGAATCAGCATAACCCTTGATTTCCTGAACATACTCATGTATACTCCTATTCCTTCGTGTGACACTGTGAATCTGTTGCTTTAGTTGTATCTTCCTTGCACCAGTGTCTGTCTCATACATTCGGCACAATATACCCCATGCTTCTTTCGGTGTATCTGCATCTTGGATGTGAATAAGCAGGGCATCTGTTACACAGATGGAAAAGTAATGCAACACTTTCGAAGACCGCTCTACCCATTGCTTGTGAGCTAGTAACTGAGCATTATTTAGTTGAGGAGGTAGGTATGGCTCCGGATCTTCCTCCGAGACGAGACTCCATAACCCTTTGCCTTTCAAAAAACTCTTCATTCGAAACTTCCATACTTGAAAGTTAGTGCGGTCAAGCTTCTCTCCAACAATCTATATCGGACCATCTCCCATTGTTGCAAAAAATAGAGTAGATGTATCCTTTTGATTACAATGTATGAAGTACCTGTAATGCTCCAAATCTCTCCAAATCACATCAAATGCTTGCAAATTGTGTGCATTAACATCCCACAATGATTCACCAACAATGTACACTCGATCAACGTTGAAATCAAATGAAACTCCTTCACAAAAAATTTTCTGGTTTTTTTTCTCGCCAGAGAACCAGTCAAAGATCTTGCTCTAAATCCTTAAAATCTTGTCCAAATGCAATGATTCAACTTGCATTAGCTTCCCAACACATTGCTCCAACATATCCTAGAAGGGTTTGATCCAATTCTTCAAGGGGAATGAGAACCACCAATTTTTGTAACCTCTGGTTTGAATTTTTCTGCACCTGTCAGGTACCACCTCTCACTAAAATTGCATTATCTCCTTCAAATCTTCTCCAATCCAAAAATTTTTGATTCAAAAGTTTAGCAACTCATAGGACTCTACTTGTACCAGAGGAATTAGTCCAATTTGATATAGACAAGGATTAATGCCTTGATTAAAACTGCTCTGTTTTTGGACAGACTTTCTGCAAACTTGCACACCTCTGATAAATCACTTCAATGAGCTCCAAATACATGAAATGAGCTGCAACCAAGCATCAAAAGTCCTTAGCAATGTCTTTGCTAAACTCTCCAAGCTTTAAATCATTCAATTTGGTGTCCAAATGAGTGAATTGCATGAAATCAAATGAAACTGTCCATCCTTCTGCAGAGGAATGCGCCGCCTGCTCTTGTGGGCTGTAGAGAGAGGGGAAATCAAAATTGACTTGATAGGCTTGTTAGCAATGACCTAATCTACCTTGGGTATGAAGGGTTTAGCTCAATTTTCTCTGTAGCTCCTGCAATCGATCCTCCACGGGGGATATGTCCACTGTTTGTGTGAAAAACCAGAAACTTTTACATAAATCCACTTTCTCTTGATTTTAATCAAATCTGTATGCATCAATCTGCTTCAAGATTCTGTATGTTGCTTGTGCCCACTTTGCTAATACATTTGCAAGCCCAAATACATGTGCCTTTGTGTATACATTTGCCAAGAGTATACATTCACCTCAAGCTTTCCATGAAAGCTTAGAGAAAAAACCAGAATTTTGCACTTGCTTTATGCACTTCAATCTTCACTGAACTTGCTCTTTGGCACCTGCAATCCGCAGAGGGGGTCTTGCTACACTTACCAATGGTCCTTAGCTCTCAGATCTGATGCCGGTGTGTTCTCCACAGCTTTCTTTTGCTCCACAGCTTCAATGGCTTCCTTCACAGCTTTTCCTTCTTCTTCCCTCTTCTCTCACTCACTCTCACAACTCAGCTAATGAGCTCTTGGCTCTGATACCATGATAAAAAACAGAAGCAGTAGACAGCACACACAAGGGAAGCAAACCCAAATCCATATCCATCAACCATAAAGAAGGAGAGAAGCCATAGTCACCATCTCTCTCACACACACAAAAGGGAACACAACCTAGTGTTATGTCCACACTACAAGATAAACCTAATGTAATGTCCACACACACATGACCAGCTGGACGCGGTCATAAACACACCACACGATATCTATCTACCATACTGTCACTCTGTCAGCACCCATGTGCTATCCTCCAGCTGTATACGAGCTTGACATTTCAACACTGCTGTGACTTGGAGCAGCAAGAAGCAGCCTACGGTTGCTCTATCCAGTACACAGAGGCCGAGTGTACAGAGGAGCTGCTATGGCAGCATGTGAGGTAGCTTGGTTGAGAAAGCTACTTGCAGATTTGGGTCTATCAGTGGGGGATAGACAAGTTGTCATTTTCTGTGACAACATTAGCAGTATACAGTTGGCCAGGAACCCAGTCTTTCATGCTCACACGAAGCATATAGAGGTCCACTACCATTTCGTCAGAGAGAAGGTCTTGGCAGGAGACCTTGACCTTGTTAATGTCAGCACAGAGGATCAGGTAGCTGACATCTTCACCAACGCATTGGGTATAGAGAAGCTCCGAAGATTGAGGGCTTTGCTTGGTGTACATGAGATGGAGTTGAGCTCGAGGGGGAGTGTTGAGATATCGAGCTCATCCAGTGAGGCAGTGGACACTGATGACCCGCCTGGGGGATAGGCCCCACACTTACACCACTGACATGGTTGGTGAGATCTTGGGTGATATGCGGCCAGTGGGATGACAGGCTGTGTGACAGCCATTCTAGAGACTGGCATAGTTATAGCGCCAGCTCATTTAGTTGGGTTCACACTATAGAGAACCCGCATATGTATTGGTTGAGTACCTTTCATATTGTGTGTACTCTTATCTTGTATATGGTGTGTTGAGTGTTGAGTGAAGAAGAAGAAGATTTTCAGCCTCTCACCTTGTGTGTTCTCTATTAGGGTTTTGTGAGTGTGTGTGTGCTTGTTGCAAGAGCTCAAGCTCTCTTTCTCCCTGCATCTTTTTATCGCTATGGGTTGGGCATTTTTAAGTAGGTCTGGTATTCACGTTATGAGTATCCTATAGAAATGAGAGGACACTGAGCTAGAGAGAGAACAGATAGGGTGAATGTGCTCCAATACATACTCGCTCTTTCCTAAAAAAGAACAAAGAGATGCCTTTATTATTGTGGTGTAGAAAAGTTGCATTTATTATTGACATTAAATATGATATTTTTTTTAACTTTTGTTTGTTGCAAAAGTAGAGTACACCTCTTCCACTACTATAAATATAGAGGTAAGCTCCAAAGCACTTTGTTAATCACCATTGCCACCAAGCCTTAGTACACCACTGTAAACCCTCCTTCGTATTGTTTATGATGGCCTTATTAAATATTAGCATTGAAGTTGTTGCTGTGCATATCCAGAGGAAGGCCAACAATGTGGAGGTCAAGCAAAAGACCATAGATGGTGCACAAGCATGGAAAGGTCTCACATCCTTTCCACTTTGTGGTAATGATGATGCTGTTTCTCAAGTGAAGGCCAAAGTGGTGGACCTAATTGCAATATGGCGAGTCCATGGTTTTATTGTGATGAATCATCTGAGCGTGTCTTACTAAAGGAAGTGCGAAAGGGTGCAAACACCATTCGCTTACTTTGTGCCTTCACCTCAGAGGAAAAGCGAGGTCCATAGTAGTAAAGATGATGGTTTTCATATTTCTATATTTGGAAGTTGTATGTGAATGAACTTGGTTTTATTTTCAGTTTGAAGCAATAACCTTGATGTACAAGATGTGATGTTATGTAAGATTCCTCCCCAGCCTCTTAAGATGTCCAACATCTTCCCCTGTAATCAAATCCCTCTTCAGAAATATAAAAGATCTTGTTTCTACCAGTTTTGGACTAGAGAGAGAAGACCTTCTAGAGAGTGGTAATTCAATTTTTAAATATTTGATAGAAAAATATCTCATCTTATTAAAATAAGTTCCCCTGAAACAGAAGTTCAAAAAGATTTTCAGAAGGTGCATTAGAAATTAAGTATGATCTGTTCAAGAGGCATTATCCTGAAGGTCAAGATTTTTTTGAAATTTTAAATTAAGGTTCCTATGGACCAATAAGATTCAT
The DNA here is from genome assembly GCF_041138505.1 of Cibotium barometz. Taxonomy (NCBI): domain Eukaryota; kingdom Viridiplantae; phylum Streptophyta; class Polypodiopsida; order Cyatheales; family Cibotiaceae; genus Cibotium; species Cibotium barometz. The sequence goes on along the minus strand of NC_141049.1, from coordinate 35,151,704 downwards.
CCAAATGTAGGGAGGAGATAAATAGAAGAATAAAAGGAAAATCCCCCAAAAATGAGTAAATACTCACATAAGATGAAGAGTTGACTAAGGACAAGGTTAATAGTTAAAAAAGATAGATATTTAGGTGAAATGATGCATTTTTGACACCTCAGTATGGGGAAATTTCCCTCATGAAGGAGGCACCTATTTCACATGCTTGAATGAGTTTTAAACTCCCAAATAATGAGATATTTTTATCTCTCCTCTCTCTTGTTTGAACTAGATCCAAAAAGTGAGCAAAACTGACCCAAAAATGATTAAAAATTGACCAAACTGATCTGAAAAATTCTAGAATCAGTTGGCTTGGTTAGAAGCTCGCTTTTTCCTATAAATAGAAGCCCTCCCCTTTGTTGAAACTGAATAGTGTTTTGCACCGTTACCCTGCCTCTTCCAAGTGCCAAAAACAGTGAATTTTACTCATAATTCATTAGTTTTTGACCTTCCCTCTTCCAAACGATTGGTGGCCACTCTTGTTTCGAACAAGAGTTGAACCCTCAAACCATCAAGCCAAAGGAAAGCTCTCAGATTATCTATGTAAGTTGGAGATTCTTCTCGCTTCTAATTTTTTAATGGTTTTTTTTATGATTTTTGTCTTCTCAAAAATCAAATGATGTTATGCCTCATTGAAAAAAGGCATTCCCCTCTCTTCTTTAGTAAATCCAACCATTCTTTATCCTAGATGATTGATTATTGGATAAAATCAAGGTTTTGATAATGTTTCTCTTAAATAAGTAGAAAATGTTTACTTTAAAATGATTTAAATGCTCTTAGTGAACTTCTAATTAAATTAGAGAGTTAAAAATTAAAAAATGGTCAGCCATACAAAGGAGGTTATGGCGAAATTTTTTAAAAATTTAGAAATAAGTATTATCTTTTATTACTCTAAAAGAGTAATCCTTATGGTTTTTATACTCTAAAAGTGTCATTTTCATGCATAAAAGAGGCATTTTGATTATTTGTATAAAAGAAACTTATTTTTATTTTAAAAGTGTTACTTTTATCATATTGATTTTTATGCATAAAATAATGTATAAAAGATTATTATTTTTATTTTAAAAGAGTTACTTTCATCATATTGATTTTCATGCATAAAAGAATATTTTTTTATTATAAAAGTGTTACTTTTATCATTATTGATTTCTATGCATAAAAGTATGCATAAAAGAATATTTTTTTATTATAAAAGTGTTACTTTTATCATTATTGATTTCTATGCATAAAAATATGCATAAAAGAATATTTTTATTATTATAAAAGTGTTACTTTTATCATTATTGATTTCTATGCATAAAAGTATGCATAAAAGAAATTTCATTATTGATTGTATGCATAAAAGATATTTTTTTAATATTAAAAGTGTGATTTTTATCATAAATGATTTTTATGCATAAACATATGCATAAAAGATATTTTTTTATATTAAAAGTGTGATTTTCATCATAAATGATTTTTATGCATAAATGGGTACATAAAAGATATATTTTTTATATTAAAAGTGTGATTTTTATTATAAATGATTGTTATGCATAAATGGGTGCATAAAAGATAAATTTTAATATTAAAAGTGTGATTTTCATCATAAATGATTTTTACGCATAAATGGGTGCATAAAAGATATTTTTTTATATTAAAAGTGTGATTTTCATCATAAATGATTTTTATGTATAAATGGGTGCATAAAAGATATTTTTTTAATATTAAAAGTGTGATTTTCATCATAAATGATTTTTATGCGTCTCCCGATGAGATTTTGAATTCTGGAGCCGAGCTGCTCTATGTACATATTGTAACTTTTATATAGAAATGTTTTCTGAAGAAAAATTTCCTGTTGTATAAGTGATTATTTACGGACGTTCTGATAAAGAAAAATTTGTTATCAGACATATGTCATAGATCTCCAATAAGATCATTGTCTTGTTTAAGAAATTATTTTCTGAACCTCTTAAGTCTTAGGATCTCGTGGATGATAGCAAAATAAAAATTTAATAATATATAAATTTTTGTTAGAATCATGAGACCAGGAAACCGTGGCCGTGAGAGCTAGACCCTCTCTCTGAAGATGACGAGCTTGACCCTGATGTTTGCAAGGCTCTTCATAGGACTCAGCCAGGACCCTTCAAAGGAGAAGGGGAGAACCTGGGCGAGGTTGTGGAGAAATGGGTGGAAGCCATGGAAGAATATTTTGACGTCACAAGCTACAATGAGCGGAGCAAAATGGCTCTTGCTCAGCTGAAAATAGTGGAAATAGCCAGGGTAGCATGGAGGAACCACTGTGACACCAACCGTCTGGACAGAAATACTCAGTCCAGAAACGACGTAAAAACCTATTTGAGAAAGAGATTTTGTCCCCTTGGATTTTTGGAAACCAAAATGAACAAATTCTTAGAGCTAAAGCAGGAGAGCAAAACCATCGAGGAATATCACCAGGCCTTTGCTCTTCTACTCAAATATTCACCACCTCTAGACGAAGAACAACTCATGGCCACGTTCATTTGGGGAATGAACGAACCCTTAGACACACTGGTCAAAAATGCCAAGCCAGTGTCCATGGCTGAAGCAGTAAGAATGGCAAAAGATTTTGCCAAAGCCTTTGTAGTAAAGGTCCTGCCAAAGCCTGCAGCCTCTAACTTTAAAAGATTCCAAGCCCAGGGAAGTACTTCAAACTTTCCACCCCCAAAGAGGCAGCAAGGCCCGAATCAAAATCAGGATGCAGGAAGATTCCGAAGTGAAGGAAGACCCTTCCCCCAGAATACTTTCTCAGGAGCCCCACCTCTTTCAAGAAATTAGAGGGATGAGCTTAGAAGTGAAAACCGATGTTTTGGATGCCAAGGTTTTGGTCACCAATTGAAAGACTGCCCGACTCCTGCCATGTCAAGGGGATAGGGAAGTCAAGGACCCCGAATTCAGAGACCAACCCCTTCATACCAGTCTAATCAGGGTCCATCTCACCCAAGCCAGGGTAACCCTAGAAGAACTCCAGCTCAGCCATCTGCCTCTGTCTAGAGTAACCTCAGAACTCCTTCCCAGAATTCAGAGACCAACCCCTTCATACCAGTTCAGAGACCAACCCCTTCATACCAGTTCAGAGACCAACCCCTTCATACCAGTTTAATCAGGGTCCATCTCACGCAAGCCAGGGTAACCCCAGAAGAACTCTAGCTCAGCCATCTGCCTCTGTCTAGAGTAACCTCAGAACTCCTTCCCAGAACTGGGGCAACCAAAGAGAAAGAGTTCCACCTCAGACTGCAGCAGCCAGAGCAGTCACGATTTCAGATGTAGTAGAAGAGGAAAGAGGGCAGATCTTTGCTGCAATTGAAAACCAAGAACCTAACCGTCAATTCTCAGTCATCCATACTCCAGCAAAATATCAAGGTAAGCCTTTTAAGCTTTTGATTGATTCAGGCAGTTCTCATTCATTTATTTCCCTTGGATGCTTGCGTAAGCTAGTCTTAGAACAGAGAACTCAGGGAAACCTATGCAAGTTGAATTGGCCAGTGGGAAGACTCTTTTCACTCACCCCATGAGACAGATCTTATCCAGTTCAATCTAGATGGTAATGTAACCGACTGTTAGTTCAAAGTCTTACCTCTGGGAGTTTTTGACGGGATCCTTGGAATGGATTGGCTCCACCAAAATCAAGCTGACATACACTGTCACAATATGCAACCATTTCCTTCCATGACCTTCACGGGAACAAAGTTCAAGGAACTGGAGTTTTCGGATCCCCAAACCTTCAATTAGTAAAAGCTTCTAGGTTGCTAAAAGGACTTAGGAAGAAGCAGCAAATTTATGGTGTCAAAATGAACCCAGTAGACTCAAAGCTTAAGGCTAAAGAACCAGAATGGTTAAGTAAATTTGATGATCTATTCCCAGCAGAACTAACTGAAATGCCTCCAATTCAGGAAGTAGATCATGTGATTGAATTGACCCCTGGAGTTCAGCCACCAGTAGCCCTGCGCACGTACAAAATGCCAGTTCTTGAAGCCATTAAACTCAAGGAACAGCTTAGATAGCTGTTAGAATAAGGGTTTGTAAGACCCAGTGTTTCACCTTGGGGTGCGCCAGTTCTCTTTGAGAAAAAGAAAGATGGAACGCTTAGACTCTCTGTGGACTACAGAGGTCTGAATATGCTGACAGTTAAGAATAAGCATCCTATCCCAAGAATTGATGAGCTTCTGGACAGGCTAAATGGAGCCTAGATCTTCATAAAGATAGATCTCAAATCCGGATATTACCAGATCAGGATCAATGATCAAGATATACCAAAAATAACCATCAATACTCGCTATGGGCATTATGAATTTACTGTCATGCCCTTCGGATTAACTAATGCCCCAGCTACATTCAATCGCCTAATGCAGGACATCCTCAGAGAATACTTGGATGATTTTGTTCTAGTGTTCTTTGATGACATTCTGATTTAATCAAGGAATGCAGCTGACCATGAGACTCATGTCCGAAAAGTTCTTGAGATTCTAAGGAAGCACCAACTCTTTGCCAAAAAGAGCAAATGCACTTTCTTTGCCGACCACGTTGAATACCTGGGCTTTCTGGTATCCAAAGATGGAATTTCTCTAGATTCCACAAAAGTCCAAGCAGTCACATAGATTGGCTTGAAGCAAAGACAGTGACAGAAGTAAGAGGTTTTTTGGGGTTGACTGGTTGGTATAGAACTTTTATACCAAAGTATTCTCTCATAGCTTCCCCCCTGACTAATCTTCTAAAAAAGAATACCCCATTTCAATGGTCTGCCAGGTGCCAGAGTGCTTTTGATAAGCTGAAGACCGCCTTCGTAACCAGTCCTGTTCTAAAGCTACCAGATTACTCTCTACCCTTTGAGGTAGTAACTGATGCAAGTGGTTTTGCCTTGGGAGGTGCACTCATGCAGGAAGGTCATGCAGTGGCCTATGAATCCTGAAAGCTCAGAATGCATGAGAGGAATTATGCTGTCCACACGACCTGGAATTACTTTCAGTAGTCTATGCCTTAAAGTTGTGGAGACATTACCTACTGGGAAAAAGATTCACTTTGATGACAGATCATCAGAGCTTAAAGTGGATCTTCACTCAGAAGGACCTCAACATGTGCCAAAGAAGGTGGATGCAGACCTTACAGGAGTTTGATTTTGAAATCAAGTACCGCCCAGGCAAAGAAAATAAATGTGGTAGCAGATGCCCTCAGCAGAAAAGCCTCCTTGCTTGCAATTACTGTAATATCAAATCCTTTGATTATTGAAGCAAGAGAGAAGATCATGCAGGATAGATTCTTTGGCCCTATTGCTACCCTACTTATGCAAGAAAGAAAAACTCCACAAGAGTTGAACAAAGTTCAAGGGTACAGCCTGGATGATGGCATTATATATTATAATTGCAGGCTATGCATTCCCAATGATGAGGGAACCAAGGGTCAAATTTTGAATGAAACCCATGACAGCCTTATAGCAGGACATCCAGGTTTCATCAAAACCTACATGTTTGTAAAGAAAAGCTTCCTTTGGCCTGGTCTGAAAAAGGATGTACTGAATCATGTACGTCAATGTCTGACATGCCAGAAAGTCAAAGCTGAAAGAGTAAAAATGCCTGGGAAGTTACATCCATTGAAGTGGGAATGTATCAGTATGGATTTTATTACTGGATTACCTTCAGTGCAATCAGGTTACAACTCCATTTTGGTGGTAGTTGACAGACTAACCAAAGTTGCCCATCTGATCCCAGTAAAAGAAACCGACACTGCAGTGGATGTGGCCAGAGTGTTCCTCAAAGAAATCTTCAGATTACATGGCCTACCCAGGAGAATAGTAAGTGATCGAGATCCCAAGTTTACTTCAAGGTTCTGGACTGCATTTTTTGAAGCAGTGGGTGGGAACTTTCTTGGATCTCAGCACAGCGTATCACCTTGAGACCGATGGTCAAACTGAAAGGGTAAACCAAGTAATCGAAGATATACTTCGGTCATCATGTTGTGGGTGGCAGGGAACCCAAGAAGTGGCTAAGCTATCTGCACTTAGTCGAGTTCGCCTACAATGCTTCTTATCACCGAAGTATCGGGATGAGTCCTTTTAAAGCTTTGTATGGACAAGATTGCTTAACTCCATTAACTTGGTCCAACCCATTGATTAGGGTCGAGATGTCCAGACAGATGCTTGACGACATGGAGCAGTAGATGTAGGCAATTCGTAAAGATATAAAAGCTGCCCAGGATAGATAGAAGCAATATGCACATAAGAAGAGGACAGACAGAGAATTCAAAGAAGCAGATATGGTCTTCATTCGAGTACGGCCCAAAAGAAGTTCTTTATCTCTTGGAAAGTACAAGAAGTTATCCCCCAGATATTGTGGGCCATATCTGATTACAAAGAAAGTAGGTGACTTAGCCTACGAGCTTCTTCTGCCTTCTCATCTCAAAGTTCATAATGTATTTCATGTAAGCCTTCTAAAGAAATATGTTCCAAGCCCAAATCATGTGCTTGTTGATGATGAAATCCTAACCTCTTCAACCCAAGGGCAGATAGAACTCCAACCTGAAGAAATTCTTGATGTTCAAGAAAAGATTCTCAGGAACAGAATTCTCAGAGAATTATTGGTAAAATGAAAGTTCTATCCTTTTGAAGATGCCACCTGGGAGAATGAAATCGATCTGTTTGCAGGATTACCCCCAGTTTGCGAGATGAGGACATCTTGCGTTTTTCAAGTGGGAGAGAATGTAAGATTCCTCCCCAGCCTTTTAAGATGTCCAGCATCTTCCCCTGTAATCAAATCTCTCTTCAGAAATATAAAAGATCTTGTTTCTACCAGTTTTGGCCTAGAGAGAGAAAATCTTCTAGAGAGTGATAATTCAGTTTTTAAATATTTTTGGATAGAAAAATATATCATCTTATTAAAATAAGTTCCCCTGAAACAGAAGTTCAAAAAGATTTTTAGAAGGTGCATTAGAAATTAAGTATGATCTGTTCAAGATTTTTTTGAAATTTTAAATTAAGGTTCTTATGGACCAATAAGATTCATCCAAATGTAGGGAGGAGATAAATAGAAGAATAAAAGGAAAATCCCTCAAAAATGAGTAAATACTCACATAAGATGACGAGTTGACTAAGGACAAGGTTAATAGTTAAAAAAGATAGATATTTAGGTGAAATGATGCCTTTTTGACACCTCAATATGGGAGAATTCCCCTCATGAAGGAGGCACCTATTTCACATGCTTGAATGAGTTTTAAACTCCCAAATAATAAGATATTTTTATCTCTCCTCTCTCTTGTTTCAACTAGATCCAAAAAGTGAGCAAAATTGACCCAAAAATGATCAAAAATTGACCAAACTGATCTGGAAAATTCTAGAATTAGTTGGCTTGGTTAGAAGCTCACTTTTTACTATAAATAGAAGCCCTCCCCTTTGTTGAAACTCAATAGTGTTTTGCACTGTTACCTTGCCTCTCCCAAGTGCCAAAAATAGTGAATTTTACTCATAATTCATTAGTTTTTGACCTTCCCTCTTCCAAAAGATTGGTGGCCACTCTTGTTTCAAACAAGAGTTGAACCCTCAAACCATCAAGCCAAAGGAAATCTCTCAAATTATCTATGTAAGTTGGAGATTCTTCTCTCTTCTAATTCTTTTATGGTTTTTTTATGATTTTTGTCTTCAAAATCAAATGATGTTATGCCTCATTTAAAAAAAGGCATTCCCTTCTCTTCTTTAGTAAATCCAACCATTCTTTATCCTAGATGATTGATTATTGGATAAAATCAAGTTTTTCATAATGTTTCTCTTAAATAAGTAGAAAATGTTTACTTTAAAATAATTTAAATACTCTTAGTGAACTTCTAATCAAATTAGAGAGTTAAAAATTAAAAAATGGTCAGCCATACAAAGGAGGTTATGGTGATTTTTTTAAAAAATTTAGAAATAAGTATTATCTTTTATTATTCTAAAAGAGTAATCCTTATGGTTTCTATATTCTACAAGTGTCATTTTCATGCATAAAAGAGGCATTTTGATTATATATAAAAGAAACTTATTTTTATTTTAAAAGTGTTACTTTTATCATATTGATTTTTATGTATAAAATAATGCATAAAAGATTATTATTTTTATTTTAAAAGAGTTACTTTCATCATATTGATTTTCATACATAAAAGTATGCATAAAAGAATATTTTTTTAAATTATAAAAGTGTTACTTTTATCATTATTGATCTCTATGCATAAAAGTATACATAAAAGAATATTTTTTATTATAAAAGTGTTACTTTTATCATTATTGATTTCTATGCATAAAAGTATGCATAAAAGAATATTTTTATTATTATAAAAGTGTTACTTTTATCATTATTGATTTCTATGCATAAAAGTATGCATAAAATGCATAAATGGGTGCATAAAAGATATAGTTTTTATATTAAAAGTGTGATTTTCATCATAAATGTTTTTTATGCATAAATGGGTGCATAAAAGATAAATTTTAATATTAAAAGTGTGATTTTTATCATAAATGATTTTTATGCATAAATGGGTGTATAAAAGATATTTTTTTAATATTAAAAGTGTGATTTTCATCATAAATGATTTTTATGCATAAATGGAATATTAAAAGATATTTTTTATATTAAAAGTGTGATTTTCATCATAAATGATTTTTATGCATAAATGGGTGCATAAAAGATATTTTTTTAATATTAAAAGTGTGATTTTCATCGTAAATGATTTTTATGCATAAACATATGCATAAAAGATATTTTTTATATTAAAAGTGTGATTTTCATCATAAATGATTTTTATGCATAAAAGATATTTTTTTAATATTAAAAGTTTTATTTTCATCATAAATGATTTGTATGCATAAACATATGCATAAAAGAAATTCTTTCATGTTAAAAGAGTGATTTTCATCATAAATGATTTTTATGATAATAAAAGTGTGACTTTCATTAGAATTGGATTTTATGCATAATTAGATGCATATAGAATCTTTATGATAATAAAAGTGTGACTTTCATTAGAATTGGATTTTATGCATAATTAGATGCATATAGAATCTTTATAATTAAAAAAGGGTTCTCCTTAATCCTCTGTTTAATTTTCGTAAAAATTGAAAAAATGAATAAGTAGATAATCTGTGAGAGGAAATGCTACCGTTTCATATTCACTAAGATGGTAATGAGAAAATTTAATTAAACTATTGAAGTCAGAGATCGATATAAATGATTATTTTATTCCTCATAAGAAATTCATGTTTTAGAAATCTGTAAGCAAATATTCGTCGAACGAAATTTAGAAAAAGAGAAATTAAAATTGTATCTTTCAAGAAAGATAGATTAGGAAGAACCTTTCCAGACCCAAACTCTGATTCAGACTATTGACCAAGACCTAATTCTTTCGTCAATGACGATGTGCTCAGTTCAGGAAAAATGCACTCAAAACACCCATCGAATCTAAAACTAAGTTAAGACTTTTGATTTTGATCTGAGGATCAAGTTAACACAATTCGAGGAATTCTATTTGGAATTCAGACCTGGATCTACAAGTATTGAGATACGGATTTAAGATTATTCATGGTTTTCAAACAAAATCAAAACTGAAAACTTGCATAGAAACCCTGTTTTCTTAAAGGACTGTCTTACGCCAGAATGCTGGAGGGAGCCTAGCTGGGAGTGTTCGAGGGACAGCTCACACGGCAAAAACCTACCCAGGTCTTGACCAGCCTAGGTATGGTGAAAAATGGTGCGCTTCCAGTACGATGGGCGAGGGCCGACGAAGTGGTCCCTGAGTGAAGTGCCAAGACACCTAAGGAGGATCCTGGAGGGTTCTGACACTAGGTGATGCACGGGCTCCGGTGCTTAGGACACCCATGCGTATGTCGAGGAAGATATATATATGTATGTTGACGAGTTGATCCTATCTTCTAAGTCAAAAAATATTTAAATTAAGAAGCTAATAAAACACATGTCAAAAGTAGTCAAGAAGGATAAGTGATAGTGACATCCATGTTTAGGCAATCCAAAATTGAATGCATCTTCTATCGCTTAATGTAATTCTTGAGAAGAAAGTCATTAGTCACTTGTTAAAGAGGGTCTTGAGAAGAGGCAATTCAAAGTTAATGCATCTTCTATCTCTTAATGTAATTCTTGAGAAGAGGGTCTTGAGTCATTGGTAAGCATATTGAGGCATAGAGTTTCCCTAAATTCTAGAGTCACCACCCTCACCCTTATAGCCTACTCTTGTAGCTTATTGCTTTCCTACTTGATGTGTGTACAAAATGGAATTCTAGTAGGTCTTGATGGTGATGGAATAATTTAGCAAGCTTGCCTACATCATATATATGTGAAGGGATTCATGCTTGTGCTAGCATGTGTCTAATTGATTATTATTCCTCTCTTCTCATTGTAATTCAACATTTGTGCCCAACACACAAAGCTGAGCCACTCTAGATTCACCCAGTGGCTCTATAAATAGCACCATAAACTTTATGAAGAATGCATTAAACTGCCTTATTCTTGGATGAAGTTTCAACAAAGGAGAAGGATCAGGACCATGAACCTCAAGGTTTTCTCCCATGGTAGGGAGAAATCAAGACATGTCCGACACCACATTGTTTCAAACATTTGGTGTTGATCCTGAGCTAGGTTTATCCCAAGATGACCATGACCGATTAAGCACCCCAACTGTTATGGTAATTAATTTATTATTGGGTGATCCAATAAGTGAAAATGATATCTTGGGTGACCCAAGTGTGATTAAAGAATTATTTGGTTGTGAGTGAATCCAACTAACTAATGACATGTGTGACGTATGTAAGAAATGTGTGAGTTTGATTGTGAGTGAATCCGATCAACTCTAAGACACAGGTGACACGTGTAAAGATTCTATGAGTTTGATTTTGAGTGAATCCAATAAACTCTAAGACACGTGTGACACATGAAAAGATTATGAGAATTTGATCGTGAGTGAATCTGATCAACTTTAAGCCATGTGTGATGCGTGTGGGACATTGGGAGTGGATCCAATATGAGAATGATTAATGTGTTTTATTACTCGTGTGTGCTAATAGTTACAACTAAGGATGGTTGCCTTCTCAAATGGGAGGACTATACGGGAGAGATTTTTCAAGAATATTTTATCATGGGAGTGAATCCAACTAATTATGTGTGATGCACGGTTCATGTGTGAAGCATGATAGTGAATGATTTCCATTTGTTTAGAATTATTTTTGTGAGTGATTCTAAAGTAATTTTGATCTAACATTGTGGACTATGTTGAGTATAGATCATGAGTTCGGAACAACCAAGGTGGACATTAGACGAGATTATCTAGTCGAGCACATGTGTGCTAAATATTTGATTTTGTATGGTTTGGCCCATTGTACATATGTCGGGCAAGGCTTATTTTTTATGAGATACTTTAAAAGCATTGGACTAAGGTTCAATTTTGTAAAAGCCCAATTTTGTAAAGGCTATGCTATTTATGGCTCCAAGGGCTAAATTTATGAATATTATTTAAATACCGCGTGTGGTAGTGGAGCCACACACGTCAGGGGGGAGATTGCACCCAATCTTGTGTTCTTTGATTTTTATGCTATGATGTTTATGGTTTATTTCTTCTATTATTTAATTTGTGAAATATTCTAATCTCCATGTACCATGGTCCTAACAGTGGTATCAGAGCACGACAAATTCAAGTATTGAATTTGGGTGGAGACTTGAAAAAAAATCAAGAAATTGATATTTACTTAAAGGTTATTGTCTTGGAGTAAATTTGAAGGCTTTTTAACACTGAATTCAAAATACTTGCACGAGAAGAGCAAAATCTACAGAAAGGGTAAAAAGGCTTTAGACAAAGACAAGATTCATTCAAAAATCTAGGAGATAAAGAAGAGAAGGTGTCGAAGACCTTTGGGCAAAACAAGGCATATTTATGTGAATTTTGTGCACCCTTGGATGTGATTAAAGATTAAGGGCAAGGAAAGAAGGTGGAAGACCACAAGTAGAATTATAGAAACTACCCTCTTCAATCAAAAAGTGGTTTTCATGGATTCTCAACCTCTCCCTAATCCAACAGTATGGATGGAATCAACACATTGATGAGATCAAGGGCTAAGCTCATCTCACAGAGAATTGCTATAAAGGAGGGTTCCTATTAATCCTACAAATCAAATATATTCCAATTATTCTCATGAGAAGAAAGCACTTTGTGGCCGTCTCAAGAGAGGGAGAGTAAGATTTAAAGAAGTTTGGATTCTTCTTTAAAAGCTTAATATTATATATATATATATATATATGTATATATTAAGGGACTAAGTTTATGTAGAAGGAAGAGAGAAGGGTGTGAGTGTGAATGGACTTGAGGTCCACTTGCTCACCTATTTAAAGGTGAAGCCATGAGGCATTTTGTATGAGAGCAAGGCCTAGTTGTATTCATAAACAACTTAATAAGCAAGAGTTTATTCTTGTTCTTTTTGAGTCTCTCTTTGAGTCTCTCCTCTCCACACACTTGATCTAGCATGAGCACCACGTTTTCTCAACATGGTATTTAGAGCTTAGGTGATTTGAACCACTTGTGGTGTAGATTAGGTCAAAAATCTTCATTTTTCTCTTATCTTTCTTGTGTGGAGCTCAACCCTCTTCCATTGGAGGCCTTCTAGCAACCGGTAGAGGCAAAATTTCTCTGAGATTTCAACATGGGAGATGTTAAGGAGGTCTAGGCGCATCAAAACATAGGGGCAATTTTTGAGAAAGATCACTCTCCGTCGCGGCATTGTTGACTGAGTGAGCCGCCTGCGTCTGCGCCGCTGGCCGTATAAGCATTTGCCGCCT
>NC_141049.1:34308862-34456362 GCF_041138505.1 Cibotium barometz | reverse complement strand
AAGTTAATTTTGTAGCAATGTGATGAGCTATGGTGGATTAAATACAAGAATCAACATGATTAGCAAAGTAATTAAAAGATTAAGATGAGATTAGTGCACAATTAATCTAATAGCTTAACGTAGGCATGGATACTTAAAAACCAGCAATTTCTCATTAGGCCAATACCTCAATTTATAGATTTTATATCCATAAGATGCCAAGTATCTAATCTCACTGATTTCTCCTTGATTTGTGCCACCTCCCCTATATCTGGGGGGACACCTTTTCCTAGAATCTTTCCACACCTCTATATTCACTCATGCTACCCTTGATTCTCTCATTCAGTAGATTCTTCTCACCTTTTCATTGCTACCCACTCAATTGCAGACTCCCTTTTACAGTCTCTAGCTAAGGGCTTGTTCCTGCACACACCCATTCACTTGTATATTTCAACAATATTATCACCATCAACTCTTGATTTGACATGGGCAAGGTGATGATCTTGTCTTAGAATTCCTACAGTGCCTTCCATTTAAACCTTCCATTTAAAGTACAGGTTCAGATATCTAGTAACCACTATGTCATTGTGGCAATGAATTATTATGTTAAGTGGGTGGAAGATTGAGCTCTTAGGGATAGCAAATTAGATTCAGTTGCCAAGCTCTAAAATGATAATAATATGGTTTGGCTATCTGATGGAGTTGATTTGTGTTCAAGGTGGACACTTCCTCAATGCATGCAATTTAGCCTTGAAGGCTAAAATCTTCTTCTCATTAAGACCTACGAGTAGCATGTCATCAACGTATAAAATAATGTGATAATAATCTTTACTCATCTTAATCATAGAGGGTACTCTTAGGGTGTTGCAAAAGCTATTTGCAACCAAGTATACATTTATCTTCTCATACTAGCCTACTTAAGGCCATATAACTCTTTTCTTAACCTGCATACTTTAGACTCCTATCCCTTTTACAAAACCACAAGCTTTATATACATATACCTGCTCATGCAAATCACTATTTAAGAAGGAAGTCTTGATATTCAATTGGTGTACATTCCATCTTTGATGTGCTTCCAATGTAATAATATACCTCATACAAGATGTGGGGGCAAAGGTCTCATCATAACTATGCTCTTCTCACAGGCATACCTTTTACAACAAGCCTTCCCTTGTAACAGTCAATGCTACCATCAAATTTATGTGCTTAAGCTTATAAACCCACTTTGTACCAATGCCTTTTTATCATAAGGCAAATCTGCCAAATACCAAATGTCATTTTTTAGCATTGAGCCATACTCATCCTCTAATGATAATTTTCATGTGCTTCGTCAAAGGAAACAGACTTCTCTTTGCATGTATTGGTAATGAAAGCATGATCTAATGATAATTTTCATGTGCTTCCTTAAAGGAAACATATTCCCCTTTATACATGTACTGGTAATGAGAGCATGATCTATAAAAGGATAAGATGCATAATGATAACTTGCATGTATCCTACTACGTAAAGGAGTAGCTGATTTGTAATCTTGTAATGTTTGTACTAGCCATTCTAGCATACTCTTGGATGCTTGTATGACTTCCCTTTCCTCATCCAGTGTGTCATCTTGCTAGGCAAAGGAGTAGCTAATTTACTATCCCATAATGTCTGCACTAGCCATTTTAGCATACGCTTAGATGCTTGTATGGTTGCCCTTTCCTCATCCACTACATCATCCACAATTACTCATCAACATATTGATCTATGGGTTGAAATTCAAGCTGATGTTTAGCTGCTATGGGCTGATTCTCCACCACCTTATTGAGCATTCATTTGTTTTTGATATTGTATAAAGGTAGGATTGTATCAAAGATGTCCTCTCTGATTCTTGCAGCATCTTATTGAGCATTCATTTGCTCCAGATACATGTAAAAATGTCCTCTAAGCTATTTTTTTACATAAAAGCATGGGTTGAACTATTTCTCAACAAAGACAACACCTCTACTCACTAAAATCCTCTTTGTAGTCTATACCCTTTGCTTTCTAAGTTGTATCCCACAAAATTCATTTTATCGCCTTATCATTCATCTTATTGCATTATTGTGCTCAGGTACAAGAGCATAAGAGAGACAACAAAAAACATGCAAATAAGTCATAAAGGGTTTCCTGCCATTCCAAGCTTCATAAGGGGTAATTGTTTACAAGGCCTTGGTGGGGTATCTATCAGCACATAAGTGGTACACATAACTGCCTCTAACCAAAAAACATCAAGCAAATTCTAACCTTTAATCATGCAACGTGCTATCTAAATGAGAGGTCTATTCTTCTTCTCAGCCATACCATTTTACTGAGGTGTGTAAGGCACCATGCATTGTTTTATGCCTCTTTCAACCATATATGCATGAAACTCACATACTCCCCCCCTTAATCTTTATGAAGGGTGCCAACTTTACATACAGATACATTTTAAGCCATAGAAAGAAAGTGTCTAAAGTGTGTAAAAACCTTTGACTTTGCCTTCAGTTAGATACACCTAGGTGTGCCTTGAGTAGCCACCATCAATAAAAAAATTCACAAAGTAGAGATATCTCTCGATCGATGGTGTCCTCATAGGACCACATACATCACTATGTATAAGCTATAATTTTTACATAACCCTTATTGATCCATCTATCGAGAATGATGCCTATTACATCCCTCACATACATGTTTGACAAGTGCCTCAAGTTTTGGTAACTCAGACACCATCTCTTGCCTTTTAAGGTATAAAAAATTTCTAAAATTCAAGTGACCAAAGTGAGCATGCCATAGCTATGCATCACTTATAGCACATGTGGCAGTAATTGAACAAGCATTATGTGCCAATCTCTTGCCTTTTAAGGTGCAACAAATCTCTTGCCTTTTAAGGTGCAACAAATTTCTAAAATTCAAGTGACCAAAGCAAGCATGTGCCATCATGTCACGCATAGCATGTGTGCAAACAAACATTATATGCTAATCTTTTTACCTCTCCAACCTGTAAATCTCATGGCTTAGAGTATATCGGGGATACCCTCAAGTAGGACACCCAAATTTATTCCCTTGAAGAGATATGATTTGGTGCACAATTTACCACTGCAATCATACAAGTATAGAGTGTCCAATTCTAAGGCCTAGACAACAACAATTGGTGCACAATTTACCATTGTAATCATACAAGTATAGAGTGTCCAATGCTAAGGCCTAGACAATAACAATTTTGTGCTTATTACAAGTGCCACATGGGAAACATGACACAGCTCATTATTGGTACCAAGAAAACCTAGCAAAGTGGACTTTGGCACCATGACAAATGCTCCCCATGCCAAGACAACCCTTGGCCTTGCTAGCCCCCCCACCAGTCACTCCTTATTAGTATAGACCGCAAGGTATGTATAGACCGCACCAATTACCATATCCACCTCCTATACTACCACCCCACCTTGTTCCTCCAAGAACCACACTAGTACTCAATGACCCTGATCATAGAAATAGAAACCTAAGAACAAGGGAGCTGTGATTCTTATGACTAACAAGACCCATATGAGTACTAGTACAATAGTACAATAGTACTCAATGACCCTGATCATAGAAATAGAAACCTAAGAACAAGGGAGCTGTGATTCTTATGACTAACAAGACCCATATGAGTAGTAACCAAATATGATACCTATGGGTATCCTAACTAGACTTCACATAGAGTAATCCACATTTCTTTTTAAAGCCATGGTGCAACAAAGAGTAAGAGATATCAACAATATATAGGCCATGATGTAATGTGATGTAAAGGGCCACATCGTATTGTGGAGCGCCCTTACAATGACCTTGCACCAACAAATCTCCCAAGTTCTCCAAGCACTCTGAATCTCGTGCTTAACTCCAATGTAATTCCTTATGAAGGCACATGCTATAAGTATGGATTCAACCATGCTTACAAGGATTGCCCCATTAAAGTGATAATCACCCCCATGAAGAAGTATATACTTCCACTTTGGTGGCGAGCCTTAACCTATTAAAGCATATACAGAGGGCTCATTTACATAGTCCCCCTTAATACGAGGGTGGAGGCTAAAGAAACATCCAAGGCTACCAAAGTAAAAATCCTAGGTTTCCCCTGGCAACCAAAGAGCTAGGGAGGCACAAGCCCCAAAAATGTTGTAGTAGTGCCTAAAAAGGGCATGATAGCCTCAAAGGATGCAGTAGCCCCTAAAAAGGCTAATGAACCAGGCTAACTAGGTTTAGAGGTTAAAAAGAAGAAGATCTCAAAGAGCACACGTAAATGTAATGCACGATCAATTGTCAAGAGCACATGCAAACCACTAACCCACTTGAGCATATCCTAAACCCCATTGGAGAGGAAGTGATCGAGTACAAAAACCACTAACCACATTTGAGCATATCCCAGATCCTATCCCAGAGCCAAACAGAGAACCGACGAGGGAACCTTAGAGTTTTCCCAAGGTCTCAAGAAAACCTGTATCCATTCTTAACAGGCCATAAATAGAACCATTTCTAAAGGTTTTGCCTTTGGAACTAATCCAACCAAGTCCCACATTTCGAGATGTTATAATGGGGGGGGAAGACATTTCCTTGGCCTTTGACCCACTTTCCCTAGCAGGAGTTTTGTTTTCGGAATGCCTTGTGAAAATTGGCTTACATGGGTCACCATAGCCAACATAGCAACTTTTCTGGGGTGATCAGTGAGACTTTATCTTATCACCTTTAGAGGCACTACCTCCTAGGGAAGGCTTACATGGGTCACCATAGCCAACATAACAACTTTTCTGGGGTGATCAGTGAGACTTTATCTTATCCCCTTTAGAGGCACTACCTCCTAGGGAAGGCTTAGTGCACATGCCTTACCGACTCTACCCAATATGTGGAGAGATCTCTCCCCACTCCATGGGGAGCCAAAATAAGTAGTAAAAGGAGGGTGAGAAGTCTCTATTTGCCACTTCAAAAGTTTGAGCCAAAATAAGCAATAAAAGAAGGGTAAGAAGTCTCTATTTGCCACTCAAAAGATTGAGCCCAAATTTACTTCACAACGACTGTTACATCATGAATATGGCTTCGTTTATCCACTTGCTTGAAATATAGCTTTAATAAAGGGCATGGATATAGTCTCTCCCTCTCCCTCTTTGTCTCAAGCACTCAAGATCGCTTCTTTCCAAGATCTCTTCTCTTCTTTTTCAAGTTCTCTTCTCTTCCACTTTAAAAAGGAGGGTGATAAGTCTAAATTTGCGACTTTAATAAGTAGTAAAAGGAGGGTGAGGAGGTGAGAAGTCTCTATCTGCTACTTCAAAAGCTTGAGCCCAAATTTACGTCACAACGATTGTTACATCATGAATATGGCTTCATTTGTGCACCTGCTTGAAACATAGCTTCAATAAAGCGCTTCCTCCCAAGCTCTCTTCTCTTCTTTTCAACCACCTCTCCTCTTCTCTTTTAATGCTTCTCTCACACTAGCAAGATCTCTTGCTCGCTTAAGCTCTCAAACATCAATGGTCTAAAGAGATTCCAAACAATAGTTTCTCCTTTGCACACTTGACCTCATGGTTGGAACATGACAACATTCATGCATAGACCACTTCTCCCAGCACACTCCTTGAAGGCTTCACGACAGTGGTACACTTGAGTAATCGAACCCACATGTTTGAAGTCCCATTAGCCATAAAGAGGAAAGCCTTGAGGGTTGCACCAATGACCTCTAAAGGTCCATATAGTTTATCATCCACCCATGAATAGCTTCACTTGATGTGTAGGAATTCTCATGTCACCCTTAGCATGTAGCTTAAATTTTTGTGCTTGTGGTCATGAGCTACCTCTCCACTCAGATATGCTAAATCCAGTACATGGACCCTCCCCTTATGAAAACACCATTGACATGTCCCAAAAATTGACTTCTGTAAAGTAAAAAGGTTAAAAGTTGTTAGACACACAACCTTCCTTGTAGTGTACACCCGCCGTGGTAGGTATACAATGTACACAACCTCCCTTGTAGGTATGCAATGTATAGTAGTGTACAACCATGGTAGGTATGCAATGTACATCATTGTTTGATGCTCTCGGAGTTCAATAAGGCATTTACTCCTCCTCAAGACAAACCATACACACATTAACTGGACCAATCTCTTTATACATGTGTACTATCCACATACATAAAAATCACATGACAGCATGGCCTAGATTCATTTCCAGTTATCCCAATTACAAGAGTAGAAGCAGCTTGATAGGGAAACTAGTCTAAGAATCCATTAGCAAAAGTTGAGGCATTGTAGAGCTTCATTGAAAAGGCAAAAGATCTATGAGGAGGAGGTAGAAGATATGGAGGGGAAGGTCTTAGAAGGAGGGAAGCCAAACATGATGTATGGGCAAGCAACGTGGGCACTCGTAGCTCTGGTGATAGAGGAGGAGGGAAGGTCTTAGAAGGAGGGAAGCCAAACATGATGTATGGGCAAGCAACGTGGGCACTCGTAGCTCTGGTGATAGAGGAGTAGGGAAATGCGAGGGTAGGGTAAAGGAGGCAGGGGCACAGACTGTTGAGGAGGCCAAGGGGTGTATGCACATACCATCTTTGCTTGGGCCTTGAATGCACCTTGGCTAGTCAAGGTACTCTTGGTGGGTTACCCACTTTTTCTTAGTGCTATGCCAAATGGTTGGTTGCCATGTCTTTGCTTGGCCTTCAAATCTACCTTTTCTTGGCCCTCGAATCTACCTTGGCTATAGCCAGGGTACTTTTTGGTGGGTACCCACTCTTTCTTAGTGATTTCCCTGAGGTTGAGGCTTGGGGGGTGGTGGTCTTCGTGTTTGTTGATGAGGTTTTAATCTCCATAATGATTTGAGAGGATAATCGACTTGGCAAGGCAAGAGTGTTGTGTAGTGTTAGAGATTACCTTAAGTGGCCTTCATTTTTGTCGGGGAGATTTTGGATCTCCATAATGGTTTGAGGCTATCAACACGTCAAGGTTATATATTGTTAGAGGCTACCTAAGGTGGTGGCTTGTAAGTGTTGTAAGTGGAGGACAAGGCTTGGGATGTTGATAGGTTTGGTGTGCCCTCACCAAGGGTACCATAACCATTCTTGGAGTGTTGTACTCCTTAGCTGTTGGCAATGCAATCTATGGACACAATCTATTCCCTTCCAAAGGATGATTTTCTCTCTCATTGTACCTATGAGGGCACATAAACTTGCATAACACATATTTTTATCCAATAAGACACCCCACTTCAAAATAACCAACAATCATGGATTGGGAATTATTTATACCACAATAATGGTTGCACAGATGGTGTGAGGGGCAAGTGGCCTAACAAGGTCTACATCTCCCAAGATAAAACATTGTGGGCTAGCCCTGTGTCCACAAAGGCTAGGATGCTACTAGATGGGCTTCGTAGTGGGAAACTCTAGCTCAAGGTGATAAGCAGGTTCCACGTGTGTTTCTATTTCAGTCGCGCACACCATGAAGATCGGTTGTGTGGATAGAGATTTGTGTGCTTGGGGATCTACAACCTCTTTAGGCATTTTTCTTTCAACTAGGCTTGTTGAAATGAGTGATGCTAGAGTGCCAAGTCACCTAGTCAAAGTTATCCACATGAGCTATCAAAGCCTAGTTATACCTCCCTCATATAACATGGGTCACTTTCAATCAATGGAATCAAGCAAGCTCTCAAGCCTTTGTATGAGTGCAAGTCTTAATCTTGTAACCTAATTGTCCTTGAGTCTAAAGCTTAATTAGTTTAGTTTATTCATCACATGATTGTTCTTAGGTATCACCCACCCTAGCTTATCTTAGTACTAATTCCATGTAATTAGTATAGGATTAATTCACTCTCACTATCACCATGATTGTTCTTATGTATCACCCACCCTAGCTTAGCTTAGTAATAATCACATGTAATTAGTATAGGATTAATTCACTCTCACTATCACCATCTCCATGGGAGCTTGGATCAAGTTCTAACATGGTATTAGAGCTATAGCTTAGAATTCATCTCTCTTGCTCCCTATAGCTTAGAATTCATCTCTCTCAGCTCACATTGCATTAATCTCAACTTACTAGCCATTTTTCACTCACATAATCCCAACCTTATCTTCTACCCAAGAGAGAGACTGAGATTGCAGAGCCTTATTCTCCTCACCCTCTTAACCATTCAGCCTCTCAAGACGTCTAATCCTACCTCACATAGTTTGAAGTCGCTATTAGATCACAAAGGGGATGCTACACTAAGCATGAAATGGGAGGTTATTTTCATCCCATCCAGCCATATAAATGTTGTTCCAAGATTTTGTGGAAGAGTGTCTATGGTTTTGCCAAGATATGGACCCAATCCTCAGAGTCGTCAAGCTCTTTGTTGAGAGGTTTGTAGTCTTAGTTCTCATCTTCAGTTTTGCAACATTCAGCCTCTCAAGACGTCTAATCCTACCTCACATAGTTTGAAGTCGCTATTAGATCACAAAGGGGATGCTACACTAAGCATGAAATGGGAGGTTATTTTCATCCCATCCAGCCATATAAATGTTGTTCCAAGATTTTGTGGAAGAGTGTCTATGGTTTTGCCAAGATATGGACCCAATCCTCAGAGTCGTCAAGCTCTTTGTTGAGAGGTTTGTAGTCTTAGTTCTCATCTTCAGTTTTGCAACATTTACACATGTTTACCAAAGCGGTTTGAATAGTTGTGTTAGATGCATTGGCGAGAATGCCTCAACCCATGGGACGAATCTTCCCTATCTTCAAGTTTATCTTCAAGGACTAGTTTCCTTTATGTATATAAATGTGATTGGTTTTGTGTTAGATGCATTGGTGAGAATGCCTCAACCCATGGGACGAGTCTTCCCTATCTTCAAGTTTATCTTCAAGGACTAGTTTCCTTTATGTATATAAATGTCTACGAGCGGTAGTCTTCCCCATGCCTCTAAGAAATATGTTAACACTAGCACCACTGATCCCGGAGACCATAAGGCATTTGTACACAAGAAGTAACACATGGCATTCGTTAATCGCTTTTGGAATAGTGTCCCAGCTTGTTCATGGAAACTTTTGGTTATGTTTTGGTTTTTGTTATAGAGGGAGGATGCACATGGCTTGTCCTCCTCTTCCTATGGTTCACCTATATGGGCTCTTAAGTTCCCATTCATCTAGTTGAATAAGTCTCTCCAACGTTGTGATTTTTCTTACAAAAGAGGACTTATAAAGCTTGGACTTCCAAGGACAAGAAGACTGTGGGGCATGTTATGTCCCACAGGCAATAATTGCATTCATTATGTTCATACTCACCCTAAGGACTTGCCAATGTGTAAGGTATGTACACTAATCCTTCCTTAGAAGGCGGTGCTTCTAAAGGGGATGAGATAAAGTCATCGCCAAGTTTCTCAGTGAGAAAATTTTGTGCTGGCTATGATGACCCATGTAAGGCTAAGTTTCACCTCCCACTAAATCCTTCCTCACTACATCTTAGTAATTTGGGGCTTGGTTGGATTGGTTCCAGAGGCATATTGGTTTTGTTACATTCTCTTAAGAATGGATACAGGTTTGTCTAAGGCTTGTGGCAAAATCTCTAAGGCTCCCTTAATGGTTCTATGATTGGCTTTGGGATAGGGTTTAAGATACACCCAAGCAAGGTTAGTGGTTCGTACTTGACCACTTGCTCTAGCACTGGCTCTAATTCAGCTAGTATCTTGCTCACAAGCTCTTAGTCTTGTTTGATTCTCTCTTTCTCCAGCATGAGGTTACTAGGGTACTTAAGTCTGTTCGGAAGGTTTTGTAGTCATAGGTTTCTTTTCCTTTAGGAAGATAAGTTTTGAGCAGGAGATTGCTTGTTATCTCCGCTAACAAGGGAGGTGTATTTGGAGCTCTCATCCCAAACCACTTTCAATGGTAAAATGACATTGTTGCCCTTAACAATTGATTGTGCATTACATTCTCATGTGCGCTTTGAAGTCTTATTATTTTGGACCTCTAGTTCTAGTTTTTTAAGGGCAACTATAACCTTTAGGGATTGCGCCTCTGGCCCTTTGGTTGATTTCTTTGAATTTGAAGCCTCTTGGATGTTCCTTTGGCATTAAGGGGGGATATGTGAATAAGTCCTCCTTCTATGTGTAACAAGTTAAGGCTCATCGAAGTGTTATAGGGTGATGGTCACCACTCTATTGTGATAATCCTTGTAAGCATGGCCGAACCTATAATTGTAGCATGTGCCTATTATTGAGGTCTCTTGCTCTTTGTTGCACCATGGCTTAAAATAGAGAGGTATAGTCTATGGGTGAAGCTTATTCAAGGACCTATTGTTGCTTCTCATATGGTTCTTATTGGTCATAAGATCCATAGTCTATGGGTGAAGCTTATTCAAGGACCTATTGTTGCTTCTCATATGGTTCTTATTGGTCATAAGATCCATAGTCTATGGGTGAAGCTTATTCAAGGACCTTTTATTGCTTCTCATATGGGTCTTATTGGTCATAAGACTCATAGCTCTCTTGTTCCTAGTTTTCTCTCTCTACGGATAGAGTTCATCGAGTATTGTTGTACTAGTGTGTGGTTCTTAGAGAAACTGGTTGGGATGGTAGTACTACCGAAGGTGGATATGGCAATTGGGGGCGGTCTATACATACCTCTCGTGAGACAAAGGGTTTTGATAGGTAGGCAACACCGGAGCTTGTGCAAGTGGTGGGACTAGCAATGCCAATGATTGCTTAGGTGTGGGAAGTATTTGTAGTGGTGTGACAGTGTCCACCTTGCTAGGTTTCCTTGGTAATAACAATGAGCTATGCGATGGTTTTTGTGGTATTGGAAATGAGCACACAATTGTTGTTATCTAGGATTTAGCATTGGACACTCTGTACTTGTATGATTTTGACAGAAAATTTATGTATCAAACCATATCTCTTCATGTAGGAACAATTGTGAGTGTCTTACTTGAGGTGCTCAGTGGGGCTGGCCTTGAGGTTACCCTTGGGGCCGGCCCTACTACTATTGGCCTAAATGGTTTAGCAGATTATCTACTAGCTTGTCCATGCTCATGTCCTTAACTAGGACTCTAGATGGTGCAATTTGGGCACCCTTGGTTGCTTGCCCATGACAATGAGGCTTTGGATGATATGTCCCCTCTCTTGGTTTGGGTGGACGACTTCTATATCCTTATCTTACAAATTACCTACCAGCTCTATTACCATGGTAGCAACACTCAACGAATATGTAGTGCCTAGAATTATAGAGATGGTGGTTGTGAAGCATCTTACTCTTAAGATTGCAATCATAAATCAATGGTGGTTGTGAAGCATCTTACTCTTAAGATTGCAATCATAAATCAATGAGTAATAAATCATCTAGTCTTTTGTGGGTGTTGCATCTCATGTGAAGATACTTGGTTCTAGCAATGGAATCCCGCATTATTTCTGCATCAACTTGGTTGAGGTTATATAAATGTGCAATCGAGCTCTATTTGGCTTCATTGGGCAAGAATCCCATAATGAAAGTATATCTTAAGACCCCATCTGCCTTTTCAAGTGAGTTTAGTAAACCATTGACTTGCTTTGTCTTTAATACAAAGTCCAAATGAACACATATTGGTGGGATTATCAATTTGTCCCATGGTCTTGCAAAGTCATATAGAGGTTCATGTGTGCAGGTTCATGCTTCTAGACTCACCTCTCTAGGCTCATATGTCTAGGTTTATGCCTCTAGGTTCACGCATGTAGGTTCACGTATCTAGGTTCACACCTCTAGTCTCATATCTGTAGGCTCACGTCTTTTTTTTATGAACTTGACTCATATATTTTCCTTTTTTATAAAATAAGCCTACCAAAGGTACAAAAATCTAGGAATTAAGCATATGATAGAGTGACAAGGTCACATCTATAGACTCATATACGTTTTTTTTCAATGAAATAAGTTAAGCATATGATAGATGTGACAAGGTCACATCTATAGGCTCATATCTTTTTTTGTATGAACTTGGCTCATATATATTTTTTTCAATGAAATAAGTTTACCTAGGGTAGAAAAATCTAGGAACTAGGCTTATAATAGGGTTGGTGTGCACTTATTAAGGTAATAATTATACTTTAATATCCTAATAATTATGAAGAAAAAGAAATTTCCGTGGAATTAGCTAATACGAATCGTATGATAGGAAAATCTTCCAAGGACATGAGTCTTTTTATAGTAGTAATAAATGGTATGTACATGTTAGGTATGCCTACCTCTATACTCGCATTTCCACGCTCATGTTTATAGGCTCATAGATTCAAACTCAGGTCACATTTCCAAACTCATTGTTCGTGTGTCCAAGCTCAGGTCTATAGGCTCATGTGTTCAGACTCATGTCTTTTTGCATGGGATAGTGCTTGTAGGTCCATCACTCGGATAGTCTAATTGTTATAAAAAACCCATAAGTCCAACATAAAATTATACTAAGGCCAAACCCAAATCCGCTTCCACTTACAACTAGGCCCTTGCAAGTTTTTGGTGTGCATTCAACCCCTTCACTCACATCCTTTTGCCGCCAGTATACTTAGGAACATAGACCTGAATAATACTTCCTACCTTGTGATCCATCTGACACTCATCTAGGCACCCATGCCTTTTGTCAAATCACACCCAATAGTTTCAACCGCACAAGGCACTTTGACATTGGATCCCATTCTTGTATGTAGCATCCATGCCTCCATGCCAATACTTTGCATGGCTGCCTCAATCTAGTTATCTTATCTTGTTTTATCTTCTTCATTGAGTCTTGTTCTTGATAATCGTTCTTACTTAGCCCTCGTTCCATCCCCATGAATCACAATTTTAGGATATGCACACTCATAAGGGTACTCACAAGGGTACTAGCCTTCTATCTGCATACATCACATATGGATTTCATAAAGATGCTCATCAGGGAATTCTCAAGGGTGCTAGCCTTCCATTTGCATACATCACACATGGACTTCATGAAGATGCTCATCAGGGAATCCTCCATCTTGTCCAATCAAATGGGCATCCTAATCGTGGTCTATAAAACTGTCTTCATGCACCCAAATGGAGATCTTCAACAAAGTGATGATTCAGTCAACCATGCTCTACACCTCCCTCCAAGGCACAAAACGTACTTACATCCGTGCTAATCAACTGAGGTAGAGATGCCCAAAAGGTTAAAGCAACACCATATGCCCAAGATTGACATTGTTTGAAAATTTAAAATTTCACCCCAAGCTACGGGGAAGCTCCATAATTCTTCCCTTCTTTCTACTGACATTGCATGATTTAAGCAAGCGATTTACCAATGTACCTGCTGCGAGACTGGGTGACCTTGTGGGGCATAAGCCTGGTCCATGGTATAACCCATTGTTGCCTCCAAACCTTCCTCACATCAGCAAACCTTTTGTGGTCCCATCTTTGACCACAACAACCAGTGATCCACACTGTCTCTATCCTAACTTCTAGTGCCAGCACAAAATTTACTGAGCTAAAGAGGCCTCCTAGCTCCATTATAGTGGGCATAACTACAAATGGAGCATAACCATGCTAGTTATGCCTCAAACAGTGTACCAATCTTGACTCCCCTAAAAAAGGGATGTCAAGAAAATGTTGAAAAAGGTAGCAAAGAGAGTCGAAGAAAGCAATTGAGTTAGATAAGTCTTCGCGTGGAGAAGTGCACACACACGAGCACAACTTTCACCATTTGCCCATATACGTTACCTGCATATTTCACTATGGGTAGCATATTTTTTTCACTTCACGACACATATAAACACATGCATCTACAACTAACCTTGTTAATACCAACCCTTTAGGTACATCTTAGGATGGGGGAATCGTGGTGGGACCAAGCCTGGCCCATAGGATGATCCATCGCGACTAGAGAACCCTTAACCTTACATGTACCTCCAATGAGATTCCATGCATGTATCCTCTACTTCAACTCCAATTTATCACCAACACAACCTTGCCCGGATGTTTTTGCCACAAATAAGCCTCATCTCCTAACATCATGCTGCAAGATCTAGACATACTCTCATATCGTGCCATGAAGATCATCCAAACCACTATCTACCCATGAAAACCATTTCATGGTGGTCATGGTGCTCATTCTATCAATCACAAGGTACACATCGCTTCTACCAACTAGCTCATAATGAAGGATACATTCCACTTTCACAACCAACATAGGCCTATCATGAAGAACCTCTATATCGCCTATCACTTTTTCCATGCCGCCTCTGCATGTTGCCATAATGAATACCCTGAGCTTCCCACCACTTTGCCTTGCATCTAGTTGTTGCTGCTATGGATCGGTCCTAATCTATACCACTTAACCTCGGCTACTACCAACCTCGTGGAATATCCTAGACCATCCACACCTTTCCACCCTGGCATTAGCTTTGTTGTCGATTTGGGTGGGTGTGAGGATGTGGTTATCATTAGGAGGGGGTATGTTAACCATTCTATAGGTTAACATGGTTTCACCCATGTGACTAACCATAAGACGCTTTGCCATCTTACTCGCACAAACAAGCACTTACCCTTTGTAAGATGGTGCTAGAATATATAAAGCAACATTACCATATGCTTAATATCAAATAGGAAAAGTTTACACACTTCATGTCATTTGTATATAAATCATAACAATATATAATCATTTGTATATGTGTCATTTTTAACAATAAACAATACATACTTATTCCCTTGCAATAATGTACTTGTGAGATCCCTTTATTCCCTCTTCTTTCTTACTTGTATACTATTGGGATTCTTACATGCCCAACCTTCAAGAGAAGAAGATCTACAAACTGATGTGATTAAGAGGATGATATTCCTCAGCCAAATAGGGCGGGATGACCCATCCTTAAGGGAAGAAGATCTACAAACTGATGACTTGCACTTGTCTGGAAGTTTGGGAGATAAACTGAATCCCTAGGAGTACAACCCAACTCCCACAATGAGCTATCTCACCCCACCAACCACTCCACCCTTTCCAAACCCACATCCCATCCATCAATCCTTATGCATCATCCTCCATGGGAGTACCTGCTTCATCCACAATTCAATCCTCTGTCTTGAAGATTCTCCCTCAACTTAACCTTCTCATCACCTGCATCCATGAGGGGCCCTGATCCTCAAATCATCCTCAAATAATTCTAGAGGGGTTGGATCTTAATGAGGAACTAGATCATAAAAAAAGGGATCAACTTTTATTACATTTACGGACCCACACCGCTCTCACCGCTGCCACCACAGAGATGTATCTCCGAACAAAAAACTTTTACAGACCCACACCACTCATCACCACAGAGAGGCGGCTCCAAACAAAAAATTTCAATGATCCTCTTCTACACCAATGTTCCTCGCACTCTATGACTTCCACTTTTCTTTTTGGAGTACTGCTTGTATCATGCTCCTTAAAAATGATCTTTCGTGGCCTCCTAGCATACTTGTGGTCTCGTATATGTGCGTTATTCTCTGGTCGATGTGTGGCCTCATCATCAATATCAATGACCACAATGTGGTTGGTCTCTTGTGACGTGCACTTTCTTCATCGGTGAGAGGGGTAGGCGCCTTATACATGGGTGTTCCTTCAGTTGCCTGATTAACTGTTCGGACCACTTGGGATGGACTTGTAGACAATCATTCTGCCGTTTCTTCCGATATCTCATCATCCCCATCCTTGAGGAGGTGCTAACAGTGGAGACAAGTAAAGAATTCATGGTCTTCAATTTTCTCCTCACCACCATGGAGATGCGGCATTCCGAATGAGTGATTTTAATAGATCTCTACTACACCAAGGTTTCCCAACCTAACTATAGTGGCCGCATGCCGTTTATTCCCAGCAACTCATCATCCTCATCCTTGAACGAGTGGGGACAAGCAAAGAATTCTTGGTCCTTAACCTCAATGAATGCCCAAATGCTTGCCAGCAGATAAATCTCTACTACATATTCAAATTAATACATACTTACATGGCACAGAGTGGTCACCTTCAAATACTCACCTTTAATAGATATCGGGTTTTGGAAACCCTACACTTACCTTAGGCTATACGTGCCCAATGTTCTACCATGTCATTTCCATGCTAGAAGCTATGCATATACTTTATTCCACTCACTTGAAATTAACTTGCATAGGCAAAAGGGGCCTTAATGGCATGATATTACATGCTCACTAAGGGCCTTGTTTTACTTCCACAAGTGTTTTGGAAACCCTACACTTACCTTAGGCCATACGTGCCCAATGTTCAACCTTTAAAATAGATATTGGGTTTTGGAAACCCTACACTTACCTTAGGCCATATGTGCCCAATGTTCTACCATGTCACTCACTTGAAATTAACTTCCATAGGCATTCCACAAGGCTCTATTATATTAGACTTGGGTGTTGGAAATGGTACATGGCCATGGCATTATTGTATGCGATGGAGGGGGATGATTTTTTAATTAAGCTAAGAGTCACTTTAACTAGGCTACAACCCAAGTATATAAATGTGCTAAGAGTCACTTAAATAGGCTACAACCCATGTACCAATATTGGTACACATCATATATTACTACTTTGGAAAAAATTAAAATATTCAAAACCTATTGAGGGTGGAAAAAGGAAGGTTGCCAAAATCTATATGGGAAAACTATAGATCTCTCAAAAGAATTTAGAAAAAGAAAACTTGCCATGGCTGTATAAAAATCTAACCAAAAATTCATGTTGTGCAAGGAGGGTAACTTCTATGCGGTGGGAAGCAAATTAAAAAAAGGTTATTGAGGAGCATGGGTTATTCCATGAAATGGGAAGAAAAAAGTCATGCTGCAAGGAGGGTCACTTCCATGTATGCTGATGACGTTCCACACTTTTGTCACCTTACAACCATGGGACTTTAACTGGTGATCTAGCCTTGAGAGTACAATGCTACCTTTCCACTACTCCAAATGTCTTTTAGTATATAGAAGTTTTAACATAAGGGACAATTTCCTACCAATCCATGAGAAGAAAAAAGTCATGCTCCAAGGAGTGTCACTTCCATGCAATGGGAAGCAGAAGTCATGCTACAGGGAGGGTAGGTTCCATGCAATGGGAAGCCCTCCTCAAGGGAGGGTAGCTTCCATGCAATGGAAAGTAGAAAAAACAATGGTCATTAAGGCGCATGGGTTATCCCATTATCCTCAAGGGATTTTTTAGCCTCATTCACATGATTTTATGTACATGTTTTGGGAATTCATCAAATAGATGAGCATGAACAAGACATAAGATACTGGAGTAAATGAGCACTGCAAGCATGGTATATCATAGGCATAAGAGGCCAAAAAAAGCCCTCCAAGAGGGTGGGATATCCCATGCTTCTCTCTCAAGGGCTTTTTTTGCTTCTATGACATAGAAATGAGGATAGGAAAGCTCAATGGGGAAGGCCATGTTAGCATTGTGTGGATGTCATAAGTAGTGCTAAAATGGCATAACCTTGCTAAAATAGTTGACATGGAACTTTAAAAAAATAAGGATTGAAGGGGTGCATTGGCACTGAAATGGTGGCCTTGGTAAAGACCCAAAGGGAAAAATGTCATTGAGCAGCACCCCCCCCACCACAGGCACATGATCTCTTCCATTAAAGACATTTTTGCCTATGTCACATAGCACCCAAATATAGTGACCTATGAGCATCATGTGGTTTGTTTGTGTAGATAAACACTTGTGGAAGCGTAGATAAACACTTGTGGAAGTATAGGTAAAAACAAGACCCTTAGGGAGCATGGAATATCGTGCATGCTCGATTAAGGCCTTTTTTGACTATGCAAGTTGATTTCAAGTGAGTGGAATACAGTATGGGCATAGCTTCTAGCAAGAAAATAACATGGTAGAATATTGGGCACATATGGACTAAGGTAAGTGTAGGGTTTCCAAAACCCGATATCTATTGAAGGTGAGTCTTTGAAGGTGACCACTCTGTGGCCATGTAAGTATGTATTTATTTGACCATATAGTAGATATCTATCTAGTGTGGTGAACATTTGGGAATTCATTGAGGTATAGATAAAAACAAGGCCCTTAGGGAACATGGAATATCATGCATGTTTCATTATGGCGTCTTATATTGGTTCCCATTTCTAAGTTTCCCTTATATTGGCTCCCATTGTTCGGTCAAGGTAAGGATGTTCAAGATTATTACATCTTAAATGCTTGTATCCTCTATAGGTAACATACTCCATGCATTGATGATGTCCATGTCTATCATTGGAGATCCAATAGGATGGATTGAGAACTTAAAAACCATTTTGCCATTGTAAAGTAATGGAGGTAGCTCTTACACATGCTTTGGAATAGGACAAGCCTTCAAAGCACAGAAAGTTAGTCTCTCAAAGGTAGGAATCACAATGGTGCTCCAAGTGTATGGATTTTGGGGCTCAAGAGGTTCACTCCTATCATTTAGTCATACTCTAAGTATGAATCGAGCTTGCCACACATTGGAACCTAAACCCAAAACCAGATAACGACTAATAAGCTAGCTAGAGCTTCCCACAAATTGGAACCTAAAACCAAAACCTCCTTTCACCAACTAGGGAATAATCAGTCACCATCTTCCATCTTCTAGAGAATTGAGAGTTTCCATTGTAGCATTTTAAAAAACTCATGAAGGTACGCTGCAAGCATGCCATAGTATTCCCCATCATATCTTATTTCAAGAACTATAGCTATGGTCACCTTTTGGGCCATGGCATAGGTGAAGTTGACCTAAAAGTTCGATTCACAAGAAATGAACACATTAGTTAAAAAGAATCAACATAGTAATGTATTAAAATGGCATTACACTAATACTAATGGGGAGACAAACACTATCATTTTGTATTTGTGAGGCTCTTTACACTAGAAAAAAGGTCACCCAATCATACTATTGGGGAGCCAAACATTATCATTTTTTATTTGTGGGGCTATATACACTAGAAAATTTATGGGCATCCAATCCAATCATAATATCACTAGAAAAAATGTGGGCACCCAATCATAATATCACTATCAAAACAATATTAAATACTCACTCA
The DNA here is from genome assembly GCF_041138505.1 of Cibotium barometz. Lineage (NCBI taxonomy): Eukaryota > Viridiplantae > Streptophyta > Polypodiopsida > Cyatheales > Cibotiaceae > Cibotium > Cibotium barometz. Next base: position 34,437,389 of record NC_141049.1, on the reverse strand, counting down.
CACCATGTTATCATGTCATAGCATTCCCCACCATATATTATTTCAAGAACATGCTCTTAACTATCTGTATCTATGGTCACCTTTAAGGCCATGGCATATGTGAACTTAACATGCAAGTTAGATTCACAAGAAACTAATAAAAGAATCAAAATTATAATGTGTATTCAAATGGTATTACACTAATACTAATGAGGATCCAAACACTATCGCTTTAAATTTATGGGGCTAAAACAAAAGGTGGGATACCAATAATAATACCACTATTAAAATGATATTAAATTCCCACTCATACCATGTTAGTAGATATGATAATTTTAAAATGATATTGAATTCCCACTCATACTATGTTAGTAGATAGGATAATTTTAATAATTTATAGTTAGCCTAAAAGATGTTCGTAGATAGGATAATTTTCCCACATGCTCTCAAGAGGTGGCTGACAAGTATGCTTAGGCCCTATTTCTTAGTCCATGGGTAGATTTCTTAGTCCATGGGTAGATTTGGGCTTAGGATTGAATGAGGGAATATCCCAAGGATTGTTGGTTCTCCGTCGATGCTCCTTTGGGATAGTTTTGTTTCTTGTGAAAGGTTGTATCCTTTTATGTGTGAATACATTTTGGGGCAGCATTACAATGAGAATGAGGGGTTCTATGTTGCTTTGTGTTTAGGCTAGGAGGGAAAAAGAAACTCTAGAGAAAAACCGGATATCATGTGCTCCTTTGGGTCTTTGTTTTGCTTATGAAAGCTTGCAAGTTCCTATAGCTAGAGTAATATCTTAATTTTAAAATTCATATGGCAACACGTATTATGTATAAGTGGGGGATATGGTTAGCACAAGGTACATTAGCAATATAAGTTTCCATTGGCTCATGATGGGCTTTCTTTCTATTTGGAACCACTTTCAAAATAAATGGGGATAGCCCTAGCATTGACATTGTAGCACCTCACTATGCACTTTGATGGCATGCCACCCAAGGAGAAATCAAGGGAAAAATAATGTGCAAGATATTCCCACATACCACCCAAGGCTTATTCAGAGAAATCAATGCACATGTGGAATGCAAACTATTCCCACGTCTTAGGACCATTGGAATGCAAGTGCATAAGGAAAAAATAATGCACATGTGGAATGCAAACTATTCCCATGTCTTAGGGCCATTGTTTTCCCTTATGCACTTGCATGCTATAATGGGGACACCATGCAATGATGGCTCCACAAGAGAGGGGGTCCTATTTGTGCAAACTATTCCCATGTCTTAGGGCCATTGTTTTCCCTTATGCACTTGCATGCTATAATGGGGACAACATGCAATGATGGCTCCACAAGAGAGGGGGTCCTATTTGTGCAAACGTTATGACCAAACCCTTGAGTGTGTTGATCTATGTCTATACACGTGTATACATATGTGTATGTATAATATTTATATACATAGACGTATGTATATATATATATATACATGTGTCGAAGCTGTGCTGGGTGTTTACTCCAATCGACCGAGAGACTAACTTTTGGGGTTCATCCCTTGGCTTGTTGTCCACTGCCTATAAAGTGGCCAATATTTGGAAAGGGTGGTACCCCTTGTGATACTCTGATATGTGTGGTTAGTATGGTGTGTGTGTGTAGCTGGGTGAAATTCCCCTCTACCACACTAAGAATGGAACAAGACCTCATAAGAAAAAAGGCCCATGAGTTAATAATATATCTATATCTATAAAATGAGAGCACAAATTTGGCAAATCTTGGTGGTTGGCACTGAAATAGTTGATAAATGTGGGCATTTTTGGCGCGGAGACTTTAGAAGCCTGCAATGTGGCGCCTTTAGAAGAAAAGAAGGAGCGTCGCGCGCCGTAGAGGCGTTGCTCTGTTTTCTCTATAAAATGGCGCGGTGGAGCATGGTGGCGGCGGCGGCGTGCTGCTTGTTAGCAGCGGTGGGTAGCTGTGGGGTGGCACCAACAATGAGCTTAACGACGTTACCTCCAAGTGCGGCGGCGTCGGCCTTGGAGGGGCGGTGAGCAATGCCTGTTGCGGCACCCTCACCCCCGCGTCGCTGCCCTGCATGCCCCCCCACGTGCTAGGCAGGGTTGGCGGCCATGTTACAAATTGCCTTATGTTTAGGTTGGTAGCCTGCAAACGTGGGCTTTTATAGGGCTCTACAATGAGTGAAAAACGTAAATCATTAATTATTTTTGATAAAAGGCATTAAAGAATTGATTTTCATATACTCGCGCTGAGGTGGTTCTTTTTTTAAATCTTCCTTTGGCCGCCTAAGGTTAATAAACCTTTAAAAAATTAAACCTGGGGATACAATACTTTTGTCTCATCTAATTAATTAATAGCGAGCCAAGATTTTGGTGGCATTTAGGGTTTAGGGTTTAATCAAGAATTTTAATGCAACGTGGATACACAACACAAGGTTTGTTTAATCTTTTATTTATAAAAATCATTATCTCTCTGTTAGGTTCTCTCTCCTGATTGTGATGGTTGAGGGCACTAGGAGGCGCAAGGAGAGAAGGAAGAGTGGCAAATAGAAATCGCTGATTCTAATATAAATTTAATTCCATAGCATTTCTCTTATCGACGTAGCAGTTTGGGAGCTTGGAATTTCAAGATTGCGTCAAAGCTGTAAGAGACCGTATATATGTTATTTTTAAATATAATTTTTTAATAAATTTAGTTGGCTAGAGTAGGGTTGATTTGGTGGTCATTGTGAGAAGAGCTTTTACCTTATTTTGATAAATGTGTGGAATGAGTTGAAAAAGAAATTTCATTAATTCTTTTTTGCACTTACATTTCAGGCTCGTTGTGCTATTGGAGTCGGATATAGTTTGCCAAAGATATTTACAATTAGTCCAATTTCCTAAATTTGGTATGCCCCTATTATTTCATGAATATAATCTATATGTCTTTTGGAAATCTATTTTTGAAGACCGTGGTTTAATTAGCAAATAAATATAATTTTCTTAACCTTGGCCAATCAAATGTTAATGTTTCTTTCCAAAATTGTATTATCACTATTTTGACTATATGTATTTTGAATTTTAAACTTATTCATTTTTTTGTTATTATGTAGTGAAATGTCAAAAATGAAAAAAAAAAAGAGCAAGAGAAACAATGACTGGGAAATTTATAAATTCAACTAATGAAAGCCATGATGTTTCAAGCATAGAACCTAAGAAAAATCGTCGTAGACCTAAGAAGTTGTCTAATGAAGATGCAATGTTAGATCAATCCAATGTCAACTTTAAAGTGCTTGAGCTAAGTGTGACATTATCATTAGGCGGTAGTGACATTGATGAAGCATTACTAAATAATCTTCATGATTCTATCACTAAAGAATGCCTTGTTGGTAGTTGCTCATTGGAAAGAGGAGGCATAGTTTTCCATTTACACTATCAAATGGTCATTAGAATTCATGCAAAGTCAATAATTGCAGTTAATAAACTTATCAAAAAGTATCTTGGTGGATGGGATAAGAATAATCCCATTGGTGGCATTGTAATGTGTAGAGCATTAAGGTAGAAGAACATGCACACATGGTATGATAGGCTATTGTATGAAAGATCTTGATAAGCCTCATTATAAAAATGTGTCACATAATATTAGTGCTGAAGATATTTCTATGGAAATAGAAATTTACATGCAATATGGTGCAGATGATTTGAAGAACAAAGTTTGTCTTACTCCAACAAACATTTTTGATAGAGCATTGATGTTTTGGAAGTTCTATTTAAAGCATTCTTTAGGAAATAAAATGATCAAGACAGGAAAGTATACCCATCTTCTAATTGGATAACTCCATTTTAAGGAAGAGGAATGGAGCTTCAAAAAGTTGATGCTTTATGGAGGACAATGGTATATCCATCCAACACAACAATGGTATATCCATCCAACACAACAATGAAAGATATCTTTGAAATTTTTATTAATAAACATAATTTCGATGCTTCACATCCAAGATCAGATTGGTTTATGAATAGATGGAAAATAAATGAGAATGAAGTTGACGATTTGAGGTATGCCTTTAATGAAGATGAAATAGTAGAGAATTTATATAAAACAAATAAGCAAACAATTGAAATAATGGAGGAAGAGCAAACACATAGACCGGTAAAAGAGAAAGACATTCCTATTGATATTGAAGGTGATGATAGTGACAATGAGGAGAATATCCACAAGCTAGAATATATTCCTTTATGCCAAAAAAGAAAAATTGGTATTGTAATCACATAAAAGATCAATAAATGACATTTCTAATATGTTTCTACCAAATGTGAATCCATAGGAATTTTTGTCATGAAAAACAAAAAATATCTATGGCTTTATTATGCTTGTCCTCTGTTTAAAAGTAGAGTGAATAATGTTTTCTGAATAGTTGAGTGAATAAACCCTAAACCTTCATTGTAGTAATGTTTTCGCTCAAAGGTTTAAAAACGCCATCAACTAATTAATGGAATTTTTTTCCCACTCATTGTAAGCCCAATTAATAAAAATCATTAATATCTATTTAAGTATAATTTATAAGAAAATAATATCATTTACACAAATAATATCTATTTAAGTATAATTTATAAGAAAATCCATTTTTAAAAAAAAGTGAATGCACAGGGTTCATATTTGCTCACCTTTCAATGTGAAAGGCAAAACTTTTTTGATAATAATGTTCCACAACTCCTCATAATAAGGATTGGTTCCCCACAAAAAAAAAACCATCCCTCTCCATCACATACAACAATGCCATGGCCATGTAGCATTTCTAACACCCGAGTCTAATATAACGGAGCCTTGTGGAATAATTTTCAAGTGTCCCTTATATTGGCTCCCATTTGTGGAATATTTTCAAGTGTCCCCTATTACATCTTAAATGCTTGTAGCCTAATGTCCATGCTTTTCATTGGAGATCCAATAAGATGGATTGAGAACTCAAAAACCACTTTGACATCTCAAAATAATGGAGGCAGCTCTTACACAAACTTTGGAATGGGACAAGCCTCCAAAGCACAGAAAAGTGAGTCTGTCAAAGGTAGGAAGCACGTTATCAACTCAATGGTGCTCCAAGTGTTTGTGGATTTTTGGGGCTCAAGAGGTTCACTCCTCTAGCTACAACTTCCCACACATTGAAACCTAAATCCAAAACCTCCTTCCACCAACTAGTGAAGAACAATGACTAATAAGCTACCTAGAGCTTCCCATAAATTGGAACCCAAAGCCAAAACCTCCTTTCACCAATTAGGGAATAATCACCACTAAACAATCATCATCGTCCATCTTCTAGAGAATTGTAGTGTTTACTTGAGTAGGGATTGGGGGGTGGAAGGATTTGTCTGGTTGTATAAAGGATCTTTACGTGAAGTGGATTTTGCAGTAATATATATATATATATATATATATATATATATAATTATTGGTCCCCAAACAAAGAAAAGAAAAAAAGAATTGTAGTATTTAAAAAAACTCATGAAGGTACGTTGCAAGCATGCCATAGTATTCCCCATGATATCTTATTTCAAGATCTGTAGCTATGGTCACCTTTTGGGCATGGCGGCATAGGTGAAGTTGACACGAGAGTGAGATTCACAAGAAACGAACACACTAGTTAAAAAGAATCACCGTAATAATGTATTAAAATGGCATTACACTAATACTAATGGGGAGAGAAACACTATCATTTTTTATTTGTGGGGCTATTTACACTAGAAAAAAGGGCACCCAATCATATTACTATTGGGGAGCCAAACATTATCATTTTTTATTTGTGGGGCTATATATACTAGAAAATTTATGGGCACCCAATCCAATCAAGTTTGATTTTTGACAGGCACCCTTGCAAGCCCTGCAAAATTGACAAGTTTTGTGAAATGTAGCAATTTTTTTGATATTTTAGTGTAATATTTGACACGCATTTAAAATTTTATAAATATTTTATGCCAAAATGCTCAAAAACGGGTGTGACGCTCGTCAAAAAACAACTATGAATCCAATTATAATATCACTAGAAAAAATGTGGGCACCCAATCATAACATCACTCTATCAAAACAATATTAAATACTCACTCACACCATATTATCATGTCATAGTATTACCATACTCACAAATTCATTTAATGGCATATTCAGGCTAGACGTATTAATTCATTAATCAAGTTCTAATGGGCCTAATTAATTAATTAATACCTTTGGCTTAGCTATGTATTAATACCTTAGCTAAGCCTAAGGTACCCAAACAATAAGCGAGCACCAGAAAGCAACCGACAGAAAGCAACCGAGCGAGCACTAGGTGAAAAAAATGAGCAACCACTCTGTCTCTCGTTGGAGGCTGATGGCCTATACAAGCGCAAACATCTCTCTCTTTCTCCGCGTGCAACGAGACAAGGTGGTTACAAGATGAGGGTACTCACTTTCGTTCACTCTCTCTAAAATTGGGACATCGACGCCAACGGGCGAATCTCTCAGGCGGAGTATCTCGATCGTGATATTGCCATCAATTAAAACATGACATGTCCCTCCCGAGCCAAAAGCCCCATATCTCGTTCGAGATACCAACAAACACCATGCAGCAAGATCGGAAGGCAAGTCACCATCCATGTCACAAGTACATGTCACCCCCACCTCGTTATCTCGATATTGAGATATGTGGGCCACTATGATCCATGTCAATGCCATAGTGGATCCCACTCGGATATACATTCAGCATATTCAGTGGACGACGTCTCCACCATCCACGTATCTCGAACGAGATAAGGAAATATAATCTCGACCATTGCTGTATCTCGATCGAGGTATGGAGATGTGATCTCATCCGTTCATATACCTCGTTTGAGATACCAAGATGCAATCAAAGCCATAGAAATACCTCGATCAAGATACATCTATATAATCTGACCCGTCCATTCAAATTCATTCCAAGATGCGATCCGGACCGTTGACATATCTCGATCAAGATATGTAGTAGAATTGCGATTGTCAAACATATCTCGATCGAGGTAATGATTCAAAATCGAAGCCGTCCATTTATCTCGAACAAGATACCTATTTCAAATCAAAGTGATTGATCACCACCAATCCTAAAATCAAACAAATAACTAGGCCATTTGTTTCACTAACCCTAAAACCACGTGTACATCCGGGGCGTTGATCTTGCAAACCCTAAAATGCACGTCACCAAACCTCGATTGAGATTATAAAACCACAAAAGTTTTTTCTCCCCCATTCTCTCACGTCGTTTTCACTCTCCTTGCTCTCATTGGATTGAAGCGCAATCAGTGGGCTTTGAATCCACCATTAGTGTTGTTTTATAGCTTCATTAGTGCTACATTAAGCACTAAGCATTGGACCTTTCACATTGACCTGCCCATTTGTGTTAGGCTTAGAGTCTAGCATGGAGTCACACGAGGAGGGCCATGAGAAGGGCCGCTCGTCTATTGTGGACCTCATCTCGCGAAGATAGGCCGTGGCACCCAGGTGGATATTGACGTACAGAGTACCACGGAGAGCATCCAGCATGTAGTGTGCCTGTTTTCAACGATCGATATCGACAGCTGTCGCGGTATTTATACATATTTATTTCTTGTTTAGGTTTTTCATAGTCATTTTGTTACATGTTTATATGTACTTTTCTATATTTTCAAATGAGCGGCATAGTTGATTGTGTCACGTAGGGTCCTACACCTACCAGTGAATGAGAGAGACTCACTCAGGAGTTGATAGAGGCGAAAGTGGAGATCGACCATTTTAGAGTAGCATTGCAGACAACGGCAGGATTTCTAAAAGTCTCTTATTAAGAGGCCATAGAAAATCCCACTCTTCCCCATGCCATCGTACCCAAATATGCTCTGATGGCAGCCAAACTTTGCGAGCATGTGGGGACAACCCGCCTCCACATGCTTGTAAAGTTTGGTCAGCATTGGAGCATGTTTGGATTAGCAAATTAGTGCCGTGTGTGGATTTTTCAAGTCTCTTAGTGCTTGAGAGGCCATGGAAAATCCCGCTCTTCCCCATGCCATCATACCAAAACATGCTCCAATGGTGACCAAACTTTGCAAGCATGTGGGGTGGGTCCCTCCACATGCAATTAGCAATTAGCGCCTAGTGTGAATTTTTCAAGTCTCTTAGTGCTTGAGAGGCCATGAAAAATCCATCTCTTCTCCATGCCATCGTACCCAAATATGCTTCGATGGTGACCAAACTTTGGGAGCATGTGGAGGGACCCACCCCCACATGTTTGCAAAGTTTGGTCACCATCGGAGCATGTTTGGATTAGCAATTGGCGCCCAGTGCGGATTTTTCAAGTCTCTTAGTACTCAAGAGGCCATGGAAAATCCCGCTCTTCCCATGCCATCGCACCCAAACATGATCCGATGGCGACCAAACTTTGCGAGCATGTGGAGGGACCCACCTTCATATGCTCGCAAAGTTTGTTTAGCATTGGAGCATGTTTGGATTAGCAGTTAGCGCCTAGTGCAAAATTTTCAAGTCTCTTAGTGCTCAACAGGCCATGGAAAATCCCCCTCTTCCCTATGCCTTGTACCCAAATATGCCCTGATGGTGACCAAACTTTGCGAGCTTGTGGGGTGGGTGGCATGGGAAGAGCAGTTTGTACACCATCAGAGTATGTTTGGGTACGATGGCATGGGAAGAGCGGGTTTTTCCATGGCCTCTCTAGCACTAAGAGACTTGAAAAATCTGCATTGGGCGCTAATTTCTAATCAAAGCATGCTTCGATGATGGTGACCAAACTTTGCGAATATGTGGGGGGGACCCACTCCCACATGCTCACAAAGTTTGGTCACCATTGAAGAATGTTTGGGTACAATGGCATGGGGAAGAGCGGGATTTTCCATGGCCTCTCGAGCACTAAGAGAGTTGAAAAATACGCATTGGGCGCTAATTGTTAATCCAAACATGCTCTGATGTTAACCAAACTTTGCGAGCATGTGGGGGTGGGTCCCCCCACATGCTAACAAAGTTTGGTCACCATCGAGGCATGTTTGGGTACAATGGCATGGGGAAGAGCGGGATTTTCCATGGCCTCTTGAGCACTAAGAGACTTGAAAAATCCACGCTAGGTACTAATTTTTAATCCAAACATCCTTTGATGGTGACCAAACTTTGCGAGCATGTGGGAATGGGTCCCCCCCACATGCTCTAAAAGTTTGGTTACCATCGGAGCATGCTTGGGTATAATGGAAAGGGAACAACGGGATTTTTCGTGGCCTCGAGAACTAATAGACTTGAAAAATCCGCACTGGGTGCTAATTGCTAATCCAATCATACTCCGATGTGTCAAAACTATGCGAGCATGTGGGGGTGGGTCCCCCCCACATGGTTGTAAAGTTTTGTCACCACTATCAGAGCATGTTTGGGTACGATGGTATGGGGATTTTCAACAAACAATATGATAACCAAAGTGTTAAAAAATCCAAAAACCATGAACATTAACTAAAATGCAATGATCATCAATAATGAAAAAACTCATAATGATATAATCATCAACTAAGTACATCAGAATAATGTGAGCTAACCCAGCTACTCTGGGTTTAGCCACTAACTCAATAGATCAAGGCATAATGAAAATGAGCTACCCCAACTAGTCTGAGGTTAGTCACTGCCAATAAATCTAAGTACAATGTAAGTGATCTAACCCAGCTAGTCCGAGTTTAGTCACTACTATCAAGATAGAGATCTAGTCAACAGCACTCTCTCTAGCTCTAAAATGCTCTAGAATGCTCTCATGGTCATCCACTTGAAGTGAAAAATGTGGGCAAATTCTCTGTTTATGGCTCTCTACTCAATCAAGAGAGTAAGCCTGGTAGCAACCACTCCCACTTTCACTCTGTTGGAACTCAAGACTCCCCCGAGACGAAGTCCAATGTCCTGGTAGAACTAGCTTGACACAATCATGCTATGGGCATCAAAAGAAAGCCCATGATTATCCATTGTATCTTGGTCAAGGATGCACTTTGGCCTAGTGCAACTCATGAGATAGTAGTCTACTCCCTCACTATTTCCCTCACCCGACAATAACAACAAATACATCACCCTTCTATAGCAAATGTGTCACGTCATCATAGTTGGCCATGAACATAGGACCTATGTGCTCATCGGACAACATTGGGTGTGAAGGATGCTCGGGGGAGAGGGTTGTCTATATCCATGTATCTGCCCATCCTCTCGAGGCATAATGTGACCAATCGCCGTCCATACATGCTCCACAAAATCATGTAAACCGTCGTGTGTAAATCATGGCATGGGGTCTGCCATGCACGTGCTCCTGATGGAATGTAATCCCAAGGTGCCAGGTACTGTGTCACAATCATGGGGGCCTCTATGGTTAATCATGCCACCATCCACATGTTAAAAAATCTACTGACAATCTGAGCATCATGTTTGGGATAGGATGATGCTGCACTCCCACACAAATGTTGGGAACACCACTCGACCATGTGGCATGTAGCTCTGAACCACTCAGCATCCTACCGTAGTTGGACGTCTTAGAGCACGTTTCACACATGCGTCCACACCATCAGGCTCTCCCTTCTTCCTGTGACCAGCCTCAGAGAATGACCAAATCACTAGGATACTAGATTGCACATGCCACTTATAAACCCATAAAAACAAGTCTTAGTTATTGTTTTCTTTAAGATACTCTAGTAAATTTAGATTAATCATGAATCTAAGAGAACTGTAAGTACTACCTGTAGAGCCAATGGAACTGTCGTGATGATGACTTGAACTATGCACCATAGCCATCCACAATCTAAGAGAACTGTAAGTACTACTTGTAGAGCCAATGGAATTGTCGCTAGCCATATGTGACCCCACAATCTCGTAAAAAAGCGTCATGGAGATGATAACAGTGTTGCACAAAATGTGCATCATGTGAACGATCATCACTGATATATAAATGATACTCTTGATTAATGACATGGGCCTCGGGGGTACTCGCTATCCCCCTCGGAAGTATATAGATTTTTCGGGGTCCGCGGCACAATTCAGGCGCATTTTGGGCACCGCAAGGTTTCAACATACGTTCAAGAGAGGCATCATTTTGGATTGGTTCTGCTCAATTTTGGTTGTTTGGGTTATGCAATGGCAAAGATTTGGTGTGCAGCAGCATCTACAGTGTCTTTAACATCGACCATCATACTTTTTCCAGTAACACTCTATTCTTTACTCTGTGTTATTTTTCATACACTTTGCAGGTGATTTAGTCAGTTGGTAGCCATCCGGGGGTTGCATTTAGTGAATACTGAGTCCTTGTAGTGTGTTGAAAGATTTTGCATTTGGTAGACAGTCATGGCTGGCAATAGTGATGTATTCAACATAATTTCTGCTGAGGAAAAACTTGATGGGACTAACTATCCATTGTAGTCCTATATGATGAGGCATGTATTGGTTGCTATAGGCCTTTGGAATGTGTTTAGTGGGTTATCTAGTAAGACTTCAAAACAGGCATGGGACGCACTTGCTGCATTATACCAAGTTCGTAAATGAAGCACTGTTGCATATCTATGCAAACAATTGGAGTCTGAGCACATGAATGAGGGAGGCTCAATGGATAGATTCTTGACCAAGATCAAAGATTTTAAGGAGCAGCCCGCTAGTGTGGATGAGATATATCCTAATAGTACATTGGTGCCCACAGTTCTCAATGCATTACCGGATTCCTATCAGAGTTTTGCCTCTACCCTTAGACTCAGAAATCTAAATGCCCTTACATTTGATGAGCTGGTTTCAGTACTCTTTTGCAAGAAGAGCAGTCTAGGCAAAACAAATTTGTTAAAAATTTTGTTGCCAGTCAAAAATGCAGAGGTAAAGCTTCTTCGCATGGTGGCTTCTATAAGCCAAAATTAAATTTCTCAGCAGGTAAGGATGCAAAGAAAGAAGGTGATAAGCCTAAAAAGAAGGGCAAGTGTCAATACTGGAGGAAACCAGGGCACTACATAAGTGAGTGCAAAAAAAGGCTAGAGAAGGAGAAAAAGAAAGTAGTGGGTATGGCTGTGGTGGCTGAGGCTGTGGGCTGATGCACCTGCACCAAGTGCAGAGAAGAAGGAATCTACAAGTTTTACTCAAGATGATTGGGCATGGATTGTACATCGTAGTTAAGACCCTTCTGTTCATGATGTATGCATGTTAGTGGCAAAATCGGATGCTTGGTACTTTGACAGTGGTGCTAGTAAGCACATTACTTCACAAAATAAATTGTTCTCATCTCTAAAATATGTCCCAAGTGCAAGAACCGTCACATGTGCAAATGGTTCCTCATATCCTATCAAAGGAGTTGGTAGAGTTGTTCTCACTACTACAAATGGGGGCACATTTACTCTTTCTAAAGTTTTACATGTGCCAAACATTAAGAAGAACTTGCTCTGTCAGTTTTAGCCTTAGCCTTATCAGGCTTGATGGTGAAATTTGTGGATGACGGATGTATAGTTCAGGATAGAAATGATGGTTATTCTATCATTGTCTTAGGTACCTTGTTTCATGGTCTATAAAAGATGGATTTATTTGAGAAGTTGCAGCATAATGCTTGCTCAGTCTCTACGACTCGTGCTATGAGTGATGCAAAATTATGGCATGCACGATTTGGCCATCTGAATTATGGCAGTTTGTTACGCCTTCAAAGGCATGATATGGTGTCTGAGTTGCCAACTCTTGAGACCCCTGCTAGACATGTATGTGAGGGGTGTATTCTTGGTAAAATGCATCGGACATCATTTCCAAAGGATAGATATGTGAGAGCTATTATGAAATTACAGCTTATACATAGTGATGTATGTGGTCCTATGAGGACACCATCTATTGCGGCGGGATATCTCTACTTCACTTTTATTGATGATTACTCTAGATATAGCTGGGTGTATCCATTAAAGAAGAAGTCATAGGTTTTTATGTGCTTTAGGCACTTTGTATCCATGGCTGAAAATGCATGTGAATGTAAAGTTGGCACCCTTCGTTTAGATCAAGGGGGAGAGTATATGTCCGAGGAATTTCATGCATATATGGCTGAAAAAGCAGAAGGCATCAATGTATAGTGCCATACATGCCTTAGCAAAATGGTGTGGTTGAGAGGAAGAACAGGTCTCTCATGAGATGGCACGATGTATGGTGAAAGCCTAAGATTTACCTCATAGTTTTTGGTTAGAGGCAACTATGTGCGCAAACTATGTGTTGAACAAATGCCCTACCAAGGCCTTGCAGTCTAAAACTCCTTATGAAGCTTGCATGGCAGGAAGCCTTCTGTGGCTCATTTGCGTGTTTTTGGTTGTCTTGCTTATTCTCTTGTGCCTAAGCAACAACGCAGTAAGCTTGATGATGAGGCAGTTAAATGCATATTTGTGGGATACAGTTCAGAAAGCAAGGGATATAGACTCTACCATCCAGCCTCAAAGTGGATTTTGGTAAGTAGAGATGTTGTTTTTATCGAAAACTCAGTTCAACCCTTGCTTTCATGCAAAAAACAGTAGTCTGTATGCTCACAAGACATGTTTGATTCACTTCTACCTTTGTTTAATGGAGGGCAGCCATACGTAGAGCAATTGAATGCTCAACCAAGTACTGAAATTTAGCCTTTGCAGGTGTAAAATTAGCCTACAAATCAACCTTTTGATGAGGAAATTATTGAGGATGTAGTGGATGAGGAGAGAGCAACCATAGAAGAATCTAGGCGTATGCCAAAATGGCTTGTGCAGACGTTGAGGGATAGCAAGTTGGCAGCTCCTTTACCTAGTAGAACTCGTGCTGCAAGTTCTCATCATGCAGATTATTCTCATGTGGATCATGTTCTCATTTCTACTTTATGTAATGAGGAGGAGCATGTTTCCTTTGAGGAAGCATAGGATGATGATCATTGGATGGATGCTATGTAAGATGAGAATAACTCTCTACTCAAGAATGACACCTGGTATTTGACAGATCTACCTCTACCTCATGGCAAAGCCCACCACTTTGGAGCTGGTGTGTTACATACTCATAACGTCACCATGGCACTATCTCCTGGTCACTAGCATCAAGATCTACCATCTGTAGATGTGCAAGTGAACCACATGATGTGCAATTTCTCTCCACACAAGGCATCATATGGAAATGGCCATCCTCCGTGGCATGCACACAAAAGAGAGTGGATGAAATCACGAGGACTGCGAGGCAACTCTCTATGCCTACCAAGAGAATGGAACACATCATAAAAAATTTGAAACTCAACATGGTAGTGACAACAACATGTGTCTGTTGTTTGAGTACCTCACAAACCAAGGCTTACATCCCTCAAATGAACTTCGCCCACTTTTTAAGGTCTGGATATGATGCCACAAACTAAGAATACAACTCTGTTTGGGTCATTTCAAGAAAGCAAGCATTGTGCTCAATGAACACTGCTCTTGTCACTCTTTTACGCAAAGCTTTCTTGAAAACTAGTGAGGTACGATAATTTTTCTCCCAGAAACTTTCTATCAAGGCTCTAGTGTATTCATCTAGTAGGCAATCATGCCTAGCTACACGACCACTACTCGCCCCCCAACAAAGCACCAACCTCATTGTTGGCATCTAAACTTTGCCGTCTAATATACCCAACTCTAAGTGCATGTGGTGCTATGGAAAGGATGCGAGATGTGGCACTCACCTTACCCTTCATTTGGGAGCTACTTATGGTTGCCACAATAGCTCGTCGAGTAGCTAAAGCGTCTGCAGAGTTCCTCTTCTTGTTAACTGTATAAGAACGACGAATACTTTGTAGCACCGCCATGCCAGCTCTCCTCTCTTTGACCTCTAATGTCAGAAAGTGCTCTGCAGTTGGCCATGTTGGACAGATCGATCAAAGCATCAAGCACGCATGCCTATGAGATGAAGGCGTAAGGTCTCTGAAATAGGATTAGAAGATTGTATGGGCACGACGATACGCCCCTGACTTTGATAGTTCTTTCCTATCCAAACTATGGGCGCCCAAAGGAGGGGGGTAGGTTCTTGTGGAAGAGAAGGGAGCTAAGGAAGGACTGGTTTATGTGGATAATCTAAACTAAGGGATAGTGGGAGGAAAGAGGGTGGAGGGAGATGAAGTGGAAGAGGAGGGACAAGGCTGATCATTACCAATGGAAGGTGTTGCTTGTTGACGTACTCTCCACTCTCTGTTTCTCTCACGAGCTACCCTTTTTCTCTCCTCGTCTTGAACTTGGTGAACGGGAGAAGTCTAGTCCTATCACGTTTTTGACTCTTACGACTTTGAGAACCCATTCTCAAGGAAGCTAAGAGATAAAAAATTATGAAGGCTCAATGATAAGATAGTACTAGAGATATGTGTATATAAAAAAAAAGATTATCCACTTCAAATCTCATTGGATTTCCTATCTATGATTGATTGGATAATTAAGATAAACATAAAGATAAAAAGAAAACTATTATCCATTAAAAAATTAATATTATTAATAAAAAATATTTCTAAATCTAAATGTTTATCATTATTAGACATAAAAACATATCTTAAAATTTATCTTTTGTGTTATAATTATTTAACTGCATTTTCTTTCATAATGTATTTTTTTTAAATTCTATTCAAAGGTTTTTTCTACACACAAAATATTTTTAAGAAATATTAAATTCAAAAAATTAAAATTTTAAATTAAATAACATGAACTTTAAAATTAATATTATTTATCTAATTTTAAAAATATATTTTTTTAAAATTAATTATTTTAAATTCTTTTATATTGATAAGTTTTATATATTTTATTCTTTAAAATTTTATATTTTATTTCTTTTTTTAATACTAAAAATATACTAAATTAACTTTTTCAAAAATATATATATATTTTTAAATGGGAAGGTAGAAAGAAGGTGCCATGTGTCAAGGAATTTTCTTGACATGTGTCACTATTATGGCTGGTGTGGCAATTCCATGATATGACATACCATGTCATCAAGCGCAAGGTAACATGCAAAGGTGACAGGAAGATGTGGCATTAATAATGACTAGGATGATGAGATGAAAAGTCAACTAGGTTGACCATGTTGGAGGGTGAAGGTGGCAAGGTGAGGTGGCAAGGTGCTTATGTGAATCCTCTCGAAGCTAATGCGGATATAAAGTGGCATGCACATATAAGATTTGTGCCTACCAAAGCCTCACACATAGCATGATATCTAAGCTTTGAATATTACTAAGCCTAGATTTCCAAACCTAACTAGGATTGGTTTTAGACTTGAAAAGGGGAGAGTAAATACAATATGAGAATTTTCACTTGGGAGGATTGAAAATGGATCTTCCCATACTCAAATTAAGCCAAAATTTTTTAAATATTCATGGTAATAAGTATATTGATCCCTAGAGTTTTTAGATTGAAAGATTCAATATTTGATTTTTTAAAATTAAATTACAATTGATTTAATGAACCTCTTACAATCATAACAAATTTTCTAAAGTAAATCTACAAAAATCTAACTATTAGATTTATAATTTTATCTTAGATCCACATTCTACTAATCTTTCTCAATCTAATCATCACCAAATCCATACAAATTGAGCATTTTAAATAGTAGTTGTGATAAGAAGATAAAATAGTATGTTTTTTAACAATTCTAATGCCTTTAAAATAATATAAAAAATAATAACACATCAAAAATTACTCGATAAATCAAGTTAAGCTCTATGTTATGTGAATTTGTGATATGCAAAGTGAAAACATCATATGAATAATAATGTAAAAGTTATACACAATTTACCAGCATTTAATGTACTTGTCCAAACCTCTGATAAAACCTGTATACAATTTTGATTCCCAAAGAAAAAGATTTTGCAATTATTGAACATTCGATCAGATTATAGTTTTAGTTGCCCAACTTTGCATATGATGTTTCATTAGAAAACCTTGAAGTGAAACTCCTTGGCTAACTAGGAGAGATTGACTATTCTTCTTGAAAAAAGCATGTTTTCAGGGTAAACCCAAGAGCGCTCACTAAACAAAACTAGATAACCTCATCTTGCAACCACCCGACAAAGAAAGCAAATTGCAAATCGTTCTCTCTCTATGCATTCTCTCTTTCGCCCAGAAGAAAAAAAATGGACCACCTTTTATATGCACGATGAGGCGGTTACGAAAAGATTCAAGACATCACCCGCCTCAACCTAAGGTTGCACTCACATTAATTAATTAACCGAGACTAAGATTGCTCTTGCCTCAACTAATTAATTATTTGTTTTAAAATTTGGGACCCATATATTATCATGTCATAGTATTCCCCACCAAATCTTATTTTCAAGAACACGCTCTTAACTATCTGTATCTATGTGCACCTTCAAGGACATGGCATGTGTGAACTTAACATACAAGTTATATTCAATAAAACAATCAGAATTATAATGTGTATTAAAATGGCATTGAACTAATAGTAATGGGGATCCAAACACCATCACTTTTAATTTATGGAACTTATAATAAAAAAGGAGGGCTACCAATAATAATACTACTATTAAGATGATATTAAATTCCCACTAATGCCATGTTAGTAGGTAGGATCATTTTAATAATTTGTGGCTAGCCTAAATGATGATCAATGGAGTAATTTACTATTTGAGCATATAAGAGGAAACATGAGTGATTACCATAATTTAAAAAGGATTTCCTTAAGTAAAACCAAATCAAAACAAGACAGAAGAGAGCTTGTTTTTTTTTGTTTTTTTTTTTTGGTCTCTCTCTCTCAGGTGAAAATTCTAGAGGTTCCTGATTCAGTCTTTCAAAACGCCTCTAACACTGTGGCCTCCATCAACAAGAAGAATATCACCAGTGCAAAAGGAAGCACAAGGCATGCAGTAGAAAGCCATGGCAGCAGCCACATCACACGGCTGTCCCGTCCGACCCAATGGTATTTCTTTCACAATTCTCTTTCTCATCTCCTCCTCCTCCAAAAACTTCCAAGCACACAAAAAACACAGGCAACATTCTCCGTGAAAACATTGACAATTCACATGTTACATTAATTGATTATTACGACGATTTGAATTTAGATTAATCATGATGGTTTAGGTTTACAATCTTAGCTCTGTACCTGACTAGTTAGATCAGAATATATTATCCCCGGTGCTATGCAATTTACTTTGATGCCATCTTGCGCCCACTCATTTGCTAGAGCTTTAGTTAGTTGATTCAATGCAGCTGCAACATTAATCAAGGGCTAATCAAGTTTTAAAAAAGGCTACATCTTGCAGAAATAATCTTCAAAAAATTTTAAAAAAATGTTGACCTCCAGGCATTTGACAGCTTTATGTTAAGTTGAAAGACGTAGTGCATCACCGACGGCCGGGCATGACAGGAGACACAGTGGGCTTCACTTCTCAGAAAACCCCAATTATCCTCTACATGGTTTTTGTCAATATACATATCCTTACAGTTTAATTAGGTATACTCATGCATTTTTTATTATCCTAATGCATTGTGATTGTGTTCAAATATTTTTCTTATGAGTATGTGTACCTATAGAAAATTGTATATAACTTCACAAAATCATGTTAAATCAATATATTTTCAATTACCCTCCACAGAGGTGATATGGAGAGTTCAGAAATGCACTAAACAAAAAGTAACTATGGCTAAACTAGGGACATGATTACATGCTTATGCATCCAAAAATGAAGTCACCTTTGGTAATGCAATACAGTACGCATGGTTCCATGGCGACGGGTTCAAATGCTGCAATTGATGAGTTGAATATAATGTTGCCTCGTCCGGAGGCTTTGAGGAGAGGGTGCGCAAGCTGAGAGAGATGGAGGGATGATTTCAAGTTTGTGTCCATGGAAAATCGGAAGATCTCTTCGGTCAATTCTTCGGTGGGCCCATACACTGGAGTGCCCACATTGTTGATCTAAAATAAATCCCACCAGTAAACAAACCATAGAGCATGATTAAAGAGGGAAAAACACAGAGTAATAATCTTGACATAAGTAGCTATTAAAGACTGATGTATACTAGGATGTGGCTTCTCATTCCAGAAATTAAGGAGAGCAAGTAAGCAACTAATCAATGTTTAGCGTGCCTCCGAAGTGATCAGATACCCTCTGCATCAGTTGAATGCATGATTCATGTAAAGTTTACCAGTATGTTTAGCGTGCCTCCGAAGTGATCAGATACCCTCTGCATTAGTTGAATGCGTGATTCATGTAAAGATACATCACAGACTGAGCCTTCAACAGGATATCCAGCTTCCTTCCATTGTTTTAAGTTCATTTGCAAGTCTGCCTCGGAACGGGCACATGTGTAGACAGATGCGCCGAGGCCAAGAAATTCCTCTACGACACCGCGCCTGCCAATGGGCATAAGCAAAAAATGAATTGATATCTCATACTGCAGGATTCTGCCTGTTACAACAAGCCAATTGTTTGATACATCCAAAAACAGAGTACTTGAGTATTATCTGGTGGGATTGTACTAACAAAAAAATGCAGGAAGATTGTGGCATGATACTCTCTCTCTCTCTCTCTCTCTCTCTCACACACACACACACACATACATACATACATACATACATACACACACACATTTCTTAGTAGCATAATTCTCAATTGCTAATACATAAACTGCCACAAGGGGCTAGATGGGGCTTCACGGGCATGTAGCCCTGCCTGCAAAGCTATGTACGGACATACATAAATGTGTGCATGATGCACATACATAAACAAGTACGGATATGTGTGTGTGTGTGTGTGTGTGTGTGTGTGTGTGTGAGAGAGAGAGAGAGAGAGAGAGAGAGAGAGAGCACACAGAGCTAGCTTACCCTATCCCTTTGGTTCCCCCAGTGACAAGGGCAGTCTGGCCTTGCAAGCTCCAGCGAGGGGAAGGCCGACCGTGCGTTATGTGACCCTGCAGGCTGCCCATCTTCCCCACTCTGTCGATAATTACGTCGAGCGCAAGCTTTACCTTCCTGCAATATCAACACACGTGCGTGCTGTGGGTGGGTTGCTTGATCTCTAGTTACATACACCGCTTGTCCTTCTTGTGGGCTATGGTTCTTTTTTTGAAGAAGCAAACAACCAAAATGGCCACCTCAATCGACACGTACGATGTGTCTCATCCTCGGTAGTAGCTCCTCCCCCTCCTCTCAAATGGTCCCATCGTTGCCGTCCATCAAAGATGGGCGTCGTCCAACTCCTCTCAACTCGGCCAACCTACTAAATAGCTCATAGATACACAAAAGTGCTAAGTGTGACCAACCTTGACCTGTGCATGAATGAGGGTGCCTCTCCTACTTTACTTTGTGGAGCATTTCGGGGTTGAGGGAGCACGAATCATCCCTAGTGGTGATTGCCGTTTCCGCCTCTGGATCACGAGGATTCAAAGGATTCTCGATGGAGTGGGGAAGAGGTGGACATGGCTCCGTCAGTCTCATGATTCCTACTCTTGACATTCCTTGTGCATGGATTAAGTCCTTGGCTTTAGTATGCACTCCTTTTTTGTCAAGTTCAATGGGAGGAAGAGTCTAGTTGGACATAGCAAAAATAGCATTAAATGAATTGAAGGGGTTACGTCAAAATAAAGACCACGAAATATGATGAGTTGGGAATAATTGGTGTAGGTCACATGTGAGCTTGGAATGGACTCTGTGTTCTATGCATGCTTGGGAATGTGTGGGTTGGGTACATTGGAATTAGTGATGTGTATGTAAGTTCTTGAACTTTTCGGTTAAATACGTTTGGACCTTTCTAAGTATGTTTTTAGACTATCTAAGTGTGTACTTACAAACAATCCCAATTGTACTAGCTCTACCCTCCACCACGAGAGCACTCTACGCGCTCTCTACCCACTCAGTTGGGGAGCCAAAAAGCTAAAAATATGCTGTGACAGGAGGATTTTGAAATTATGGCACAAACATATAGAGCTAGAGGTTGACAATAGTGTTTCTTCAAAATGTGCTTGTTAGAAGCAAATTTAGTTCCACTTTTTTATTGTCGATGCTCCAATCATTGGGGATGTGCTTAGACTCTAGCTTTCTTCTTGGTTCTCTTCTCGACCCATGGTCTTGCCAAGTCTTCATTTACTTTTGCAGTTGCTTGTTTGGTGTGTCCCTCTTCTTCTCGGGCTTAATCTTGCCAATTTGCTTTTGTCGAGGCTACCAACACTGCAAGGTTGATTGGGCATCAGTTGCACTCAGATTTTTATCAGGCATTTTTTCTAAGTGGTGTTGCTTTTCTTCTTCGATTCCTTCTCTTTTTTGCTTCCTTCTTTGTCGGCTTTTATGTGGCCTTCTTTCTACTCCCGATTGTCTTCGTGTGCTCGACCATCTTTCTATTGTTGGCCTTCTTCTCTTTGTGTCTCCTCCTCGTCTTCCTTTTGTGGTCGCAAGATTGGGGTGGCCTCGCCCCCACATGGGCGAGCACATGGGGGGTTTCAAAAAAGTGTGTATGTGTGTGTGGATAGAGGGGGATGTGCATGTGCAAGATTGTGCACGGGAATTTTGTGTGTGCGCACATGCACGTGTTTATGTGTGCATGGAGAGACATGTGGGTGAGTGTTTTGTGTGTGGACATGTGTATATGGATGTTGTGTTTTGTGTGTGTGCACATGCTTGCAAGTGTGTGTGCATGTGTGGGCAAGTGTATGCTGAGGGGGTGGTTGCACATGATTCCAAGCCCCTAGAGAGCGAGCGGATCTATGTGCATGTTTGGGCTTGGCTTGTGCTTGTAACCATTGTAGTAGGTGTAGAGATGGCCTATGCATGTGTGTTTAGCCAAGTTGCACCCCAAGCTTGGAGTGGCCTAGGCCACCACATGGGCAAGCACATAGGGAGGTTTCAAAAATGTGTGTGTGTGTGTGTGTGTGTGTGTGGATAGAGGGGGTTGTACATATGCAGGTGTTTTAAGATCGTGCACAAGCATTTAGTGTGTATGCGTGTGCATGTATTTGTGTGTGCATGGAGGGTGTGTGGACATTTGGGTGGGTGTTTTGTGTGTGGACATGTAGGTGTGTGTTTTGTGTGTGGGCATGTGTGTTAAGAATCATGGATCAAGGTCTCCTAATGACAAAATAACTTTCTAATTAGACACTAATGTAAACTAATTAAACATGATTAATATGACTAATCTAAGGTGGGTGGAGCCTAAAAGTGCTCATGATGATGAGTGAATAGTACTAATGAACTTAGGTACAATTAGGTTACAAGATTGAAACTTGTACTCATAGAGAGACTGAGAGTAGTACTAATGAACTCAGGTACAATTAGGTTACAAGATTGAAACTTGTACTCATAGAGAGACTGAGAGACTTGAGATTTGTGCAAGTGCTATATTCATTGCTTAAAAATGGTCCCCTTTTATATGAGGAGGTACACCTTTTGGTTTGCACATCAATGTGGGATAATTACCTTTGCTCATTTGGTTTCATGCTAGACTTTGCTCTTGTAGCTCCATGCTAGACTTTGCTCTTGCTTGGCTACTCATACTCACTCCCTTGTGCTCAATGACACCACATTTCTCAACATCCCCCTTAGTGCCAGATTTCTTAGGCTACTTCAAGGTGGTTGGATGTGAGGTTTACAAAAACTTCACCCCCCCCCCCAAAAAAATATAGGTGGTAGGTAGATTGACATGTGGATTTGGACATGGAACCTCTCCCCCCTTGGGTACTTGATTAGTTAATCTCAGGTGCTCAAGAATGTTTACATTTGCATCACTTTCCCTAGATGATTTTTGGGTACCCTTAAGTGGTAAAACGACCTTCCCAACACAGATTTTCTTACTCATTTGGTGGCTTATAGCATATGAATTGATTAGGTTAGGGTAGTGGTTGGCAGCTCCTTTGTTGCTTAATGCTAGTGCGTGCGTGTGATCTCCCTACCTTTGATGAAGATCCCTTGTTGCTTCCTTCATACTTCATGTCGATGTTATGTCCTTGTTCTTCTTCTTTGAATTGTTGGATGTTTCTTGGCTTTTGGTCTTTGACTGTTCTCTCTCTTTGATAGCTCCCTTGTTGGTGTGGACTTGATGTTCATTGTTGTAGGATACATTGTTTATGTGCCTTTGATACATTATATGTAGATGCCGTGCTTTGAAATGTGATCATTTCATGCACTTGTGCTTTAGGCATGCTTAGATTTAATGCACTCTTGCTTTGTTTATGCTCACATACTCATTTGGTTGCAAGATTTTTACAAGGAATTTGCTCTTCATTTTCGTGTGCTCGTATTAGCCGCACTTACAAAAGGTTACAAATTTTTGGTGAAATTGTTTTATCGACGATGTTATAGATAGCCAAGTTTTTACCAATGAGGTTTGATGATGAAGACTTTCTCGATAATGGTGATGAATCCCTTGATAAAGTCCACATCACATGAAAGCACTTGGAAATGATAAGCACATGTGCACTAGCTCTTATGACTTTGTTGCCAATGTTGGTGATGAATCCCTTGATAAAGTCCACATCACATGAAAGCACTTGGAAATGATAGGCATATGTGCACTAGCTCTTATTAGGGACATTTTACACTAGCCCTTATAGCAACTAAGGGTATAACCCTTAGGGTTATCATCTCTAAAGAAAACAAAAAGATAGACAATTTGTGTTTGTAGCAAATCGATCACCGTCTATGTGCTGGTGGTGGAGGAGGTTGTCATCATCATTTGTGTGTTGCTAAGGATGTCGTTGAGGAGGTGTGCTTTTGACTATCCCTCTCTTCTCTCTCTCCTAACATCTCTTTATCTCCCTTCACTCCTTTTTCTCTCTCTCTATATCTCTCTTCTACCACGTCTTTCTCTCCCTCTCCCACCCTCTTCTCTCTCTACTATCATCTCTATATCTCTCCCTCTCCCAGCTTCTTCTCTCTCTCCTACGATCTCTTTCTCTCTCTCCCTTGTATCTCTTCTCTCTTGTCTCACTCTCCCTTATCTTTCTCCCCCTATCATATCTCTCTCTCTCTCTCTCTCTCTCTCTCTCTCTCTCTCTCTCTCTCTCTCTCTATCTATCTATCTATCTACTACCATCTCTATATCTCTCCCTCTCTTTGCTCTCTCTCTCTCTCTCTCTCTCTCTCTCTCTCTCTCTCTCTCTCTCTCTCTCTCTCTCTCTCTCTATCTATCTATCTATCTACTACCATCTCTATATCTCTCGCTCCCTCCCTCCCTCTCTCTCTCTCTCTCTCTCTCTCTCTCTCTCTCTCTCTCTCTCTCTCTCTCTCTCTCTCTCTCTCTCTCGTCCATGTCACCTCTTGCATCTCTCTTTCTCTTCATGTTCTCTCTCTCTTGTCCTTCTGATCATTTGAGCGTACAAATTTATCATTTATTTATTTACACAGTACCCTTGTAACTTTATTTACACTACAATTCAATTATCCCTTATATATCCTTTGAGCCTATAAACTTAACACTACATTATTCATCTACACATGTCACGGCAATGGTATTACTGGGAGCCTAGAGGGCTCAACCGTCCGGACAAGGCACGGGTGGGGTTTAGGGGAGCCAATATGACCGGTTACGGACTCAAGGGTGACTCAAGGGTGACCGGGCACTAATAAGAGTGGCCGAGCACATGTGAAGAGCATATTGCTATTAAAAGAGTGTTATGGGAGTCATGTAGTTTTTGGCTATGGTTGGGAGGTGAATCAAGGAGCTCTCAGCACCCTGCTTGGAGAAGAAGAACGTGCAACTATGGCTACCCTGAAATTGGTATCAGAGCCCCAGCGTTCCAGCAAACACGTTTGCGCTTAGGTAAGCGACTAAGTCGACCAACACGTCTGTGCTTAAATAAGGGACAGAATCACAGTCGAGCACAAGGGTTCTTGGCATAGCTCCACCTCAACAACAACCACCTCCAGCACAGCATGGTAGCTGTGGGTGATAATTGTGGCCTTGTGCCCTTCTCCCCTTATGCCCTTCTTGGCACAGCTGCAACAAGCAACCGACTACCACAATAGGAGGCGAGCCTCCTACAGGTCATGAGATGCATTTGGATTTTCAAGTTATGCATATCACTCGAGTGGATGTTATTCTAGGTCGTGAGTGGTTATATAACTTTGGTCCATCTTTGTCTAGAAGTTATTTGCATAATTCTTTTGAGTTTGAAGTAGATGGTAAGAAAGTGCATTTTCAAGGTGAACATGATATACCCTCCTCACCTCTTATATGCTCTATGGAACTCAATCGCCTTGAACACGCTAATGAAATAGAAAACATCTTTTTGTGTTACATGATTCTTGATGATATCATTTCCTTTTTCACAAGTGAAAACATAAGTGGTTTGAGTGAGCATAGTATTTACATGACTTCTTTTCAATCAAAGCATGGTAACAATAGAAAGATTAATGAATCCTTAAAGCAATTGTTACAACAATTAAAGATGTGTTTCCAAATAAATTACCTAAAGGATTACCTCCTATCTACAATGTTGAGCATCTAATGAAAGTAGTACCTGGCTCAAAGCCAGTAAGTAAGCCTCCTTATCGGCTTAGTTTTAAGGAAGCACAAGAAGTAGAGCAACAACTAAAAGAATACCTTAATAGTGGATTTCTTCAACCAAGCACTTTGCCTTGGGCTTCACCAATTCTATTGGTGAAGAAAAAAGATGGGTCTATGTGACTATACGTAGACTACCGTGGTTTGAACACAATCACGATCAAGAAGAATAAGTACCCTTTGCCACGAATAGATGAGTTGTTTGATCAACTCCAAGGAAAAAAGTACTTTACAAAAAATGATTTACGATTCGAATATCATCAAGTGAGAATTTGGGAAAGCGGATGTCCAAAAGATTGCTTTTTGAACTAAGTTTGGTCACTATGAGTTTTTAGTCATGTCCTTTGGTTTGACTAATGCTCTGGCCACATTCATGACACTCATGGATAGTGTCTTGAAACCTTATTTAGGAAAATTTATCGTGGTTTTCCTAGACAACATCCTGATCTATAGTCGCACTAAGAAAGAACATCTCGAACACTTACGGCAAGAATTTGAGTTACTTAAAAAGCATTCATTTTATTGCAAAGAGAGTAAATGTGAATTCTTTGTAAAAGAAATCCAATATGTAGGCCACATAATCTTGGAAGATGGCATTCATATGGATCCAAAAAAAGTTGAAGCCATCCTTGAAATGGCCACATCCCACAAACTTAGAAGAATTACAAATTTTTCTTAGTTTGTTTGGATTCTATAGAAACTATATTTGAGATTATGCTAAGATAGCTGTTCTGATGATCAGCATAAAGGAAAGGGAAAGACCCTCGTTTGGGGGGATTCCCAGCAAAGAAGTTTTGAAAAACTTAAGGTAGGTATAGCTACATCTCTCATTCTCCAAGTTGTCAATCCGAATCAACCATTTGTGGTAGAGATGGATGCTAGTAATGATGCAGTAGGAGCAGTCCTCTTACAAGGGGGGAAACCTATTGCATTTGAAAGTAAAAAGTTGGATAGAGCTTAACAAAATTATTCAGCTTATGAAAGGGAGTTATATGCTATAATTCATGCCTTAAAGAAGTGGAGGCATTATTTATATGGTGTGAGATTTGAGATAGTATTTGATCATGAGAGCATCAAAAAGCTATCTAGTTTTAAAAAGAGTTGAAAGGACACAAATCTTGATGGGCAGAGTTGCTCCAAGAGTTCAACTTTCAACTAAGATATAGAAAGGGATGTTACAATGTGGTAGCCGATTCATTGAGTCACATGCCCATGGTTAACGAGTTGAGTTTTACTCAAATTAAGAGTGATTTTCTAGAATCACTTAAGGGGAAGTGTGTTGTGATGATCCGCATTATTCCCATGTGTGGATTATGCCCATGTGTGGAGTGTCATCATCATAGAGAAGAAGGATCCTTTGACTATAAATAAAGATAGCCTCGTTTTTATAGAGATAGACACTTCCACTAGCGGTAAGTCTCGAGAGATGTCTCAAGGAGACATGTCACTTCTACAAGTGATGCAAGAAATCTTTGGAAGAACTTTTCCATCGATAATGGTTACTTACTTTACAAAGTTAGAGTATGTATACCTTCAGACTCAGACATTAGGTGCCATATTTTATATGAATATCATGAAAGTACGAGTGCTGGTCATCCTAGAATACGGAAGACATATGCACTAGTTAAGAGATAATTTTATTGGTCTGGCTTAAGTAAGGACGTCCAGGACTATGTCTTAAAATGCCAAAAGTGCTAGGTCAATAAAGTAGAACGCCTAAAAGTAGGTGGTTTACTAAGTCCACTAGAGATCCCAAATGGCAAGTGGGAGAGTATCCCGATGGAGTTTATAGTTGGATTACCTAAAATGAATAGAGGCCATGATTTGGTTTGGGTGGTTGTAGATAGGTTGACGAAAATGTGTCAGTTTATTCCGACAAAAATAACAAAGTGACTATGCCTGAGTTAGCACGGCTATTCATTGAGAATATCTATCGACTATATGGCTTACCTACTGATATAGTTAGTGATAGAGATACAAAGTTTAATAGTCATTTCTGGTGTGCTGTGTTGAAGAGATTGGACACCACGCTAAGTATGAGGTACGGCTGATCATCCTCAAAGCGATTGTCAAACCGAGAGAGTCAACCAAGTCTTGGAAGACATGCTACAAACATATGTAAGCAAAAAGCAAACCAATTGGGAAGAATATTTATCCATAATGGAATTTGCCTATAATTGTGCCAAACATTCAATAATAGGATCTAGCTCGTTTATGTTAATGTATGGTTTTCAACCATGAGCTCCAGTGGCCGTTGGACTCAAGAAAGAAAAGATATAAAAGGTTAAAGATTTTCTTCAAGATCTCCAAGACATGACGAAAATCACAAAAGATAACGTTAAGAGAGTATAGGACCGTGCGCTAAACATTATGTAGACAAAGATCGTAGACAAAGTGTTTTAAAGGTTCCCGATTACTCAGAATCTTTGAAAATAGGGAGAAGTCTGAAGCCATCTCCAAGGTATTAATGTCCATTTACAATACTTAAAAAAGAAGACAGTGTTGCTTATAAGTTAGCTTTACCAGAAAGCTCTAACGTTCATCTAGTTTTTCATGTCAGTAGACTGAAAAAGAAATTAGGTGATGACGATAATCTCGTCAGTTAAGAGATGCTAGTAGAACTTATTGAACCTCCATCCTTACCACACGAACCAGAAAAGGTCTTGGATTTCCAAGAGAAAAGGACTCAACACTTTGTACGACATGAGTGTTTAGTCAAGTGGAAGGATAGACCAGAAGAAGGATCTACTTGGGAAAAGGTAAGCACACTCAGAAAGAGGTTCCCGAATTTGGTTTTTGAGGACGAAAACTCCTCTTAAGGGGGGAGTAATGTCACGGCAATGGTATTATTGGGAGCCTAGAGAGCTCAACCTCCGGACAAGGCACATGCGGGGTTTAGGGGAGCCAATACGACCAGTTTCACGAACTCAATGGTGATCGGGAACTAATAAGAGTGGCTGGGCACATGTGAAGAGAATATTGCTATTAAAAGAGTGTGAGTCTAGATATGGGAGTCGTGTAGTTTTTGGCTATGGTTGGGAGGTGAATCAAGGAGCTCTCAACACCCTTCTTAGAGAAGAATAATGTGCAGCTATGGCTGCCCTGAAAACACAATACACATAACTTCATTAATTTATTAGTTTATTTGACATGTTGAGCACAAAAATTGTTGAAACTCTCATTCTTATTTTATTTTAAACCCCAACACACATCTCTCTCTCTCTCTCTCTCTTTATATGTAAAATAAGATCACGACATAATTACAAACAATTCTTAAACCCAATCACTTGAATATTTGTAAACAAATATTTTATTGAACTACAATGACATGTTCGTCAAGAGACCCTTTACAACCTCCTCTTCAAGATCAATGTATACTATGTTCATACATGATTTGTGAGCTATCATAGTACAATCTCCATATCCTATGTAAAGCTCTACAATCACTTGCTCTTCTTTTGCATGGTGCTTCAAAAAGCTATCCCAAAACTCTTTTCTACAATGACATCCACCTACAAAGAAAACATTTCTCTGAATTCCACATAATGTGCAACACCCATAATTTGGAGCAATCATATATTGATGCCTTACCTCTCCATTCAATCCCATCTTGGCGTCTTCCCCAGTGCACATTGGAGCAAGGATCAATGACATAATCGGGTGAAAATGGTTGTGCATGGTTTGTTCCAACTATGCCCAAGAAGGTAGCAACAATTTGGGTATGTGTATGCACAAGAGTATTGAAAGATTTATTGTAAGAAAGTTTTTTTCAATGGTAACCTTTTATGAGAATCCTAAGCACCTCTATGGTTAGTGTTACTCGCCTCTTGTCCAAATACTTTTCTAATGTTCATTGTACACAGCACATTTAATAGTGTGGCCAATACAAAGCCATATTTCTCGACCTTGTGTCACTTGATAATTGTACCAACAATGACAATAATGGAGCCATTGATGGTCTCAAAAATATTGAGTGATAAAGACTCATCTCCATCTATGTGACATTAACATGAAAACATGAGAATTTATTCCTTATCTTACACATAATAACACAAGGTTTTATTACTGAACAATTTCTCTTAACCACTCACATGTACACAAATTCCATGGTGGGATTACATCATCAGAGAAGCCATAAACGAAACCTCATGTGGGGAACCTCACTATAATATAATCGCATCGTGTGCTTGTATTATTGATACCTTTAATATTAAAGGTCTGATTTGCCTCTTTCACACTTGTAACATTTCTTAAAGACGTGCTAGCTCCTCTGGACTCTCCTAGTTTTGAATTGCACGTCCTATCTTAATAGGATCCCCTATAAATGCTCTCACCTTCACAAAAGTATGTAATGCGACACCATGTTGAGAAGAGTTTGTTAAGAATTATATAAAATACACACATTACATGTCATTATACATGTGAAGCAAAATTGATTAGTATACCTATGAGCGTAGAGGTTCCTATAATTGTAGAGAAACTTTTGACTTTTATGTTGCGACACGCCTAGAACATTAAGGACTAATGTGTAACACATATTTTTATAGTTTAAAAAATCATCTTACGGATTGTAAAGTAATGCAATAAAGGCACAAATCCATACTTACCAATCGTTATGGGTGCATGTAGTATATTTTTGTACCACAAGATAATGTACTAATCGTACCATGAGACACTCCTACAAAAGCATACATTTTATAGGTGCATTCATTTCACATATATATTACATATTATTACTATTTATTAAAATCATACCTAGAAAATTCATTTGGATTGGTGTCAAAACACCAAGGGTAGGTGGATTATTGTGTCATAATGGTACATTTATTGGTGCTTCACCTCTAGCAAAGCTTATTTGCACCCATAACAAAATCATGCAAGTTAGTAGTCCAACTATTTATTAATGGAAGTAATCAATTATGATTACTTTCATGAAAGCAGTAATTGTGTCGTATTGGTGAATTTATTGGTGCTTCACCTCTAGCCTAGCTTATCTACACCCATAACCAAATCATGTAAGTTAGTAGTCCAACTATTTATTAATAAAAGTAATCAATTATGATTGCAAGAGTGGCCTACCTATGTTACAGCATGATCTGCTTCCTTATTTTTGGTGTTGTCTCAATGGGACAAATGTCATCCTCAGAATCGCTATCGTTGTACTCTAATGCAATATCACCATCCTCGTCATCTTCTTCTCCTACTGCATTTGCTTTTTTCCTCTTTATTCGTGGCGTTCTCCTTTGGCACTTCTCCCACTTCATCACTTTATCATCCCTTCACCCTCTTCATCTTCATCATTCTTGCTCTTCCTCCATAAGCTCTTTGCCCTTTTCTTTAAGATGTGATTGGTCACGTAGAATTTGAGTCTTCACAATATAAAATCATAAATTAATAGGATATATTATTAGATATTTATCCAAAAATCTAATTACAAGAATGAGTAGATATATAGTACATACCATTTTGGATTGCTTAAATTTACAAGCCCAAGTGTACATCTCTTTCTCACTCCTAGGGAATTTCCCACTTGGAAAGTCAAGGAATAGTGAACATCTCTTGTATACCATTGCATCCCAAAGTTCTCGAACTTGTTGTTATGTAGACATTGTGTTCTCATGCCCTAGATCTCACCACTCACTTCTTACGATGGTTGGCATAGCTGCAACATAATTCTCGACATGGCACTTATGAATCCATTTACATATAATTTTTTTCGTTCAAGTTAAGACATTAAAGTTAAGAATACAACACCATAAAAAATTAGTGAGTGGTCTTTAGATTGTTATGCACCTAAAGACAGCACGCTTAGTAGCTTTGATGAGAGTAGGGTGTGAATCTATCATGCCTTGTTTTATTATTGTTGTGGTGGTCTATCTTGCCAACTATGTCCACCTATACATTCTCTAGATGAGGATCCCCCCTGCTTCTTGCACCTCTTTGTATGTAAAAGCTTTTCAAAATACAATCTCTTGATATCAAAGATATCTTCCTTTAAAATTATATTTGGTACTTATCTATGTAATTTCTATGAGACTGCCACACCTTGTGCTCCAATCTCGTGCCATATCACTTCTCGTCTTAGCCAATCTCTAAATAAACCTGCATTTGTTGCATTGCCACCATAGAAAATCTTATTAATATAAGATATGATGCTTTGTATATATGAAGAAGGTAGAAAAAATAATAATTACTTACTCTTTGGGATTTGCAAGAACTTAAGCCTTTAAGAATCTCCATCAACTAAGATGTCTAAAATCATAGCCTTTTGTTCATTGGCTGTGTGTTGGGATGCCAAGCTATATAACCTATCCCTTGTCAAACAATCTGGTATGTCATCTCAATTTACTTGCACTAGTCGACTACAACACACAACATCAAAATCAAGCTACAACATCAAAATCAATTTACATCATTTCCTATCTAAATAACTAAAAAGAAAGGACATGGGTTTTCCTATGCTAAGAAACCATCTCCTTAGGCAGTGTATGTAATCACGGCTAACCATCTAGTAGCTTGTAGCATGCCTCCACTTTCGCTCATCTTTATTAAATAAAGTTCTTCATTTATCTTCAAGCGCCTTTGTAGGCAAGGTATCTACAAGTGGGCTAATATCTGTAATGTGGATGCTAATCTTATATTTCAAATGCTACAGTTATTTCACAAGTTACTTCATTAGTATGAAATATATGGATGCTAATCTTATATTTCACAAGTTACTTCATTAGTATGAGATTATATGGATGCTAATCTTATATTTCAAATGTTACAGTTATTTATTCCACTACCAAGCCATATAGAGAATGTATCTAGAATATTATTAAAGATAGCTCTGAAAGTTCACAATTGTACTAAGATGGGTGACACTTTTTTTTTTTTGCTTCGTGGCATGCTTCTCCATACATGCCTTATTCATTGCTCTTATATGGTTCATAATTATTTCTTGTTTACTAATTCAAGCGCCCTAATGAGGTACACCTTGTCCACAAGGGACAAAACATAGCCCACTTTATTCATCCTAAGGCAAAAAGATTATAAGGTATGGCACATCTCATCCACAAGGAATGATAAAGATTATAAGGTATGGCACATCTCATCCACAAGGAATGATAAAGCATACCCCATTTTATTCATCCCCTAAGTTAAAGAGATATAAAACAAATGGTTTCATAATATATATGTTGCCTTTCCTATTTAAGTGTGCTATGATAGTGATGACCTCTCCCTTGCTATGGTCGTTAAATTCAATTAGGATAGTGTTAACACAAGGATGTCTTGAATGTTACATTCATTATGAACCAAATAAGTCCATTACTATTTTAATAAACTTGACATGATATTCAAAGAGTTAGCATGTCAAGATGACTCACATTTGCTTATCTCCTCCATCCATGCTATAACACGATGGTTTCCATCCCACTCATAAAACATCTTCTTTTCCAAGAATGCCCACTATGTATCCTTGATATGATTCTCACACTCCTCATTTTTCATTCGCCACATATCATCCTATCTAGTAATATCATCATGTGATACTTCTCTAATAGGATTATGGGATGAGAAGACGGAGCATATGAATCTACACCAATCGGCAACATAGCCATTTGTATATAATTCCCTTGTTGCAAGCTTCTTGTACCTAAACTACACCTTGTAGTTCCATTAGTAGGGAATTCAAGTAATAATACAATAAGCACACCAAGACAACTGATTATTAGTCTCGCAACAATAGAAGAATCCCCTACATTTTCTAAAGCATGTATAAACACATCCTATCAGAAGAGTGTGGTGAAATACTTACTATTTATGGAATCTCATGCAAGTTTTCTTCGTAAAAAATGATATTAGCTTGCTTGCTTAATTGAAAAAAGTGGATAATATTCCACAAATTTAGATGACAATATGGCCTTTGAGTTACCTAAGGTACTCGATCCTTCATCCTCAGCAATGCAAGGAATGGAGCAAGCACACGATGGGCATTGTTGGGTGAAACTTGTGGAGAGTTATGTAAAGTTTCCTAGGATAGTCTGAAAGAGTTATTATGGAGGTTTGTTTAAGTGCATGTATGCCTTGTGTGGAAGCAAGACTATGAACAGCACACCGAATAGAATATCATGGATTAGTATGCTTTATACCTTAGTTTAATTTCAATAAACATAGATTGATAAGAGTATTTATTGAGACTTTATATTTTTAAAATAATAAGAAAGCTCACACAAAATCTTCCCTTCTAGCTTGTAGACTAGACCTGTATGTAGAAACATGTGTGACACTATAGTATATTATTTTATACTCGATGACCTACATATGAGTAGACTGATGATACATCAAGGGGAACATTTTTATGAGGTGCAAAGAGGCACATCAAGCCAAGCGCTGCAAAAGATAAGAATACTTGTGCAAAAGGCAGTTTTAGAGATTGCTACAAGTGGTCCAAGGAAGATTCAAATGGATATTAGAAAACAACTAATATTGGATGCACTTGTAAGAAAGAATATAAGGGATGGATCAAAATACTAGAAGCATGGAGTTATCATAATTATTGGAACACGTGCATGCCCTGATTCAATATCAAAGCTAAGTTTAACTCCATATACATTTTAATTGCATGATTGTGATTCTCAACATGATTTTAAGTAAATTATTAAGTTGTCCCATTATCTTATAAATTGAGAAGGACTACAATCAATGCTACAGTGCAAGGTGTAGAGTCTAGTATTCTAGATTTGAAGAGACAATGCACTTTTGAGTTCTTCCATACGGTGGTCATTTTCCAGGCCAAGATTTGGATTATTCAAAGAGATACTATGTATTTAAAATGTCAACCCATAGAGCCTACATTAGGTTTAGACTTAGTGAACCGTATGCAATCAAAGAGGAGATGGAAATTTAAAAAAGACTTAGGTTTGCTTTGATCATGCCAGGTGTGTGCAAGAATGAACAATAATGGCTATGCATGTGTATGATCCAAGGTACACTATGGTCTTGTATAACTCCTAAATTTTTTAAACTTCTTTACAGTTATTACAACTATTATGTGATGGCATGCAGCTTGCAAGAGCTTTTGACATTACTTCTTGCGAAATAAAAGAAGAAGACGCAGTTGCACAAGTTTTATTCTAGGAGATGATCAATGATGTTATGGTACACAAAGGCTTTCCCAAACTAGATTTTTATGGCTTTATGGTCGAAAGGAAGGAGATAATTAGAAGGCAGTAAGAATAGTCTGCTACAATGGACTAGAAAATAAATTGGAAGGTCGTGAGAGCGGTCATGTCTTTTTCATTGGGAACAAAGCTTTTGACATTACTTCTTGCGAAATAAAAGAAGAAGACGCAGTTGCACAAGTTTTATTCTAGGAGATGATCAATGATGTTATGGTACACAAAGGCTTTCCCAAACTAGATTTTCATGGCTTTATGGTCGAAAGGAAGGAGATAATTAGAAGGCAATAAGAATAGTCTGCTACAATGGACTAGAAAATAAATTGGAAGGTCGTGAGAGCGGTCATGTCTTTTTCATTGGGAAAACAAAGCTTAAATAATCAAACCATACAGTTCAATATGTAATCAAAATTTTCAAGATAAGCACAAGCGACTTTGCTATCAATGGCATTGTGCATTGAATAAAGAAGAGACACTTTTGAACTACATATACATTAGATCAAAGTGGATGAATGGCACTTACCAACCATGGATTGCTGGCTTAGTTGGTGGCATATAAGATACCCCCATTGGAGGAAGCACCTTGTAGGGGTAAGTATTACTTTTTGAGTTTTCAAAACATAAAGCTTATACTTTGGATTCTTATATGTTAATCTTATAGGATGTGGATAGAGATTACACTTTGGATCCTCATATGTAAACTTAATCTTAAAGGATGTGGATAGAGCTTACACTTTGGATCCTCATATGTAAAATTAATGTTTTGTTATAGGATGTGGATAACACCACTTTGTCACACACGCCAAGAGAAATCTAGTTGAAAAAAAACATACAAGTTGATTGTGGCGCAGGAGAGGGTTTCAAGGAAACCATTAGTTTATATGATGATGTTGTTTCATTTCTCGCTATGCCCTCTTGCAATCCACAAAGAAGCATGCCTTCATGCAAGGCAAATATCATTGAGCAAGTCCTATAATAAAAAACTTAATGGAAAAGGCTAGATCATTAAAAACTCCAAGCCTATCAACCACTAGTAGAGCAAATTGGTGGGAGAAGCAGTGATGACTAACACACCAATGTATGTGCAATCAAACTATATTAGTGATAACATTATAGTTGCTTTGCATCAACCAACAATTATAAACCTTGAGGATGAAAACTCATCACATCATCTGGAGTATGTCACATAAAACCAGCGCAATAAAAAGGGTAGAAGGTTGAACTTTCCACCCCTATTCCTACAGCTACACAAGGTAGTCAGCACAATGAAGAAGGATTTGCATTGAAGATGAGGTATAGGAAACTATTAAGAATGATATACATGACTCAATGTTAGCTATACATCAAACACCTCTAAACAGCAAGGTCACCTACCAAGGATGGTTATGTGGCCAATATGGCAAGTGTAAGAAAAACATCAAAACGATGGGTGAGGTGTTTTAACTCCTTTTTTCTATGGTATGAGAGAGTAGTCAGGAGGGTAGAGGCATCAGTTTGGAAGATTGTCTATAATATTAACCTGTAACTTTGCCCTTTAGGCGGCTGCAAGGAATAATCATGTCTACATGGCACCGGATTAAGGCGTGCACGTGACATTCCCTCTTGCTAAACTTGAAGCACCAGGACCCATGCATCTTTCCTTGCATCTTTTCCAAGCTGGCCCTTCCGTAGAGGCATCAGTTTGGAAGATTGTCTATAATATTAACCTTATCGATTTTACATTGTTCATTGTTTTTATGAAACAGTATGCAAGACTTCTGATGAACTATCTTTCCTAGAATGAAATTATCTTGTATATATAATTATGTATATTGTTCATCTTATCGATTGTGGATTGTTCATTGTTACTAGAAAGTGGAATTTTTAAATTTCAAGTTTCATGAATCTTTAATGACATGAAGCACATCAACTACATGCAAAAGTGTGCAAAGAGTAAGAAGGGCATGCAATCACGTGAAAAGGTATGTAATCACGTGTAAGGGCATGCAATCACGTAAAAAAGGCATGAAATCACTACTTGCACGGGCATGTAATAACACACAATCACATCAAAGGGATGCAACACTCTGTAAGTGCATGTAATGAAATGTAAAAAAGGCATGAAATCACTACTTGCACGGGCATGTAATAACACACAATCACATCAAAGGGATGCAACACTATGTAAGTGCATGTAATGACATGTAATCACATGCAAAGGCATGCAACATTATGCAAGTTCATGCAAAGAGTATCAAAGGACATGCAACATTTAATGACATGCAAGGCTATGCAAGTGCATACAAGGACATGAAAGTGCATCGAAGGGATAATAAGGCAATTAGTACCATGTAATAACATGCAAATGCAATGACATGCAGTATAATGCAATGTAATAGCACACACATGCATTGACATGAAAAGAATAATAAAGGGCAGGTAATGTCATGCAAATGCCAAAAAAAATGCGTGCATACAAAGAGTACTTACATGTGACGGCATCATGCAGCAATGACATGCAATGCTATGCAAAGATGAGGTACTACATATATATATATATATATATATATATATATATATATATATATATATATATAGAGAGAGAGAGAGAGAGAGAGAGAGAGAGAGAGAGAGAGAGAGAGAGAGAGAGAGAGAGAGAGAGAGAGAAAGTAAGAATAGGTGAAAGGAGAGACAAAGGGAGGAAGGGATGAAGAAGAGTGAGAGAGAGCGAAGCAGAGATTATGCATAGGGAGGGTGAGAAAGGAAGGGAAGAGGGTGGGAGAGAGAGAGAGAGAGAGAGAGAGAGAGAGAGAGAGAGAGAGAGAGAGAGAGAGAGAGAGAGAAGGAAAGATGGGGGGGAGAAAGATAAGGAGATAGAGTGAGAGGGAGGATTGGAGGCTAGGGGGGGAGAGAGAGAGAGAGAGAGAGAGAGAGAGAGAGAGAGAGAGAGAGGAGGAGGAGGGAAGAGGGTGAGACGGGAAGACAGAGGGAGAGAGAGGAAAGGAGAGAGATTAAAAGAAAGGGTGGGAGAGTGAGAGGGAGGGTGTGAGGGAGGGAGGGGGAAAGGAAGGAGAGAGGGAAGAGTGTGGGAGAGGGAATGAGAGAGGGAGAGGGAGAGGGAGAGGGAGAGGGAGAGAGAGTGAGAGGGAGGATGGGAAAGGGAGAAATAGTGAGGGAGAGGGAAGGAGAGATTATGCATAGGGAGGGTGGGAGAGGGAGAGAGAGAGGGGTAGAGAGAGAGAGAGGGAGAGAGGGAGAGAGAGAGAGAGAGAAAGAAAGAAAGCTTTATTAACGTCCACTACTGGAGGCCGAAGTTGGAGGTTTATGAGACAAAATAATATACAACTGTCAATGTCCTTTGGGTATCCAGATAATAGAAAAAGGTACAAGGTACAAAGCTAAAAAGCTAAAAACTGAAAAGCTAAGGATCACTGGGAGAGTGTTCCATCAAAACTGACAAGGGATGGATGGAGCTCTATCACTAGGGGCTCAATGTGCAGTATTGTATGCATCGGGTATACAATCATATGCAAATCTAGCTAGCTCCATCCAGTACCATACTGGGGATGTAGGATGGTGTACATCAGTGGGGAGGGGTAAAGACCTCCTGTAGGATGGTGTACATCAGTGGGGAGGGGTAAAGACCTCCTGTAGGATGGTGTACATCAGTGGTGTACATCAGTGGGGAGGGGTAAAGACCTCCTGTAGGATCCTCCCTAGATCTGATCAAAAATGTGTGAGCCTCTCTTGGACGTAAAGCTGGTGGCGAGATCGGATTTGAGTGATCTCTCTCTGATGAAGTTTGGGGGTCTGGTAGCCTGGTGCTCTTTGTCTCCGTCGAGCTCGGAGATCCTCTGCGCGCTGAGGTGTGACCCCCTGTTATGGTGGTGGTGGGAGTGGTGGCGTAGCTCTCTAAAAGAAATCTGTAATCTGGGACTGTTGCCTACCTCCCTGTGTTGTTTGTGTCTGTAGTAGTGTCTCTATGTGTTGTTGTATCTCTATCAGGAAGAACTGCCCAAATCGACACTGGTCTGTTGACTCCATGATCTAGCGCAATGAGTGGGGCTCCCTGAAGAAAGTGGGGTATCTCTCTCGGACAGTGTTGTATGCTCTGCATCTACATACAAAGTGATCGTCGCTCTCTATCTCCTCTTGACAGAGTTTGTATATCATCTCAGTCAGCCCAACTGTATCATCTGTGAATACCATGATCTCCCATCTCCACTCTCTACTGCTACCTGCGAGCTGCCTGGATGCCTCAAAAGCTCTATGTGAGAGTCGATCTAATGGCATACATCTGATCCTCAATATGAAGCAAATCGTCTAGAAGAGGGCCTCTACTAGCATAGGAGGTGCAACAAACTCCGCCTGGACAATGTCATGTGGGACGGAGGGTTTGCTGCGGATCATCCGTGAGAGCATGAGAATCTGAGGCCTCTCTATCTGAGACCATGTGGAGGTGGCGAGCCCAAGTGCCCATACTGCTGCCGCATACATCAAAGCAGGGGTGACTAGTGTGTCAAACAACCACCCCTTCGTGTACGGGGCTCTTGGAAGTGTGCTTGGTGACACTTTCTCTCTAGCATGGCCAGAGCCGCATACCCTCATGTGAGTCTATCCATAGCTGCCTGTGCCATAGTAAATCTTCTTGGAGGAGTCACAAATGTAATCCCCAAGTACACATATGAGTCTACCGCATCTACTTGTCCTCTTGCTAGTGTGAAGATGGCATGTCGCCAAACCGGCCCTAAGGTGTGGAAAATCATGACCTTGGTTTTCCCAAGGTTCACTGTAAGTCCCATCTATGTGCAGAAGTCATTGAGTACATGGAGATGATGTTGTAGTCCCATCCGTGACCCAGAGACCAAAATAATATCATATCTGCATATAGCATAATGTGGACTCTGGTACCTGAGATGTCTACCCCATCCCCACCACCATGAACAATGAAGTCAGCCACCTCATCATCGATGTATAGCCCAAATAGTGTAGGAGAGAGTGGGCATCCTTGCTTCACACCTATGGTGCTAGCAATAACATCAGATAGCCCCCCGAGGCATCGTATGTGCCCGAGGACCTACTCATATAAAGCATAGATGCCCCAAACCATCTTTGATGGGATACCCAATGACTAGAGGTTGGAAGAGTCTCTCTCATGGCATCGTGTCAAATGCTTTGCAGAAATCCACAAAGCAGTAGTATAATCTCCTCTCCCGCACCCTAGCCTGATCAATTAGACATCTCAGAGTGAATATATGGTCAATAGTGGAGAAAGCTCGTCGGAATCGAGCCTGTCCTGGTGCTCTCAGTCCCTCCTTCTCTGCATATGAACTCAACTCTGCCTCAAGCACTGCGCCATAAAGTTTGGCCAATGTATGACCAATCATGATAGTCCTATAGTTGCTAGGGTCTAGCATGTCTCCCGGTTTGTGGAGAGACATGATGGTGTGCATAGTCCACTCAGCTGTGCTGGTAGGCCCTCCACTAGTGTCCTATTAAAGAGGTGAGCAATAAAGGGTTCCAGTGTATCAGCTGCATAAATAAGATGCTCACTCTGTATACCTGTGGGGTCAGCCAATCTCTCATGCTGTAATCGACGGATATCTCTCTCTACCATCGAGGAGGCGATAAAGAAAGTAGAGGTGGTAGGGTGGGGCTCCTGTGGTTGTGGTATGGGCGGTTGCTGAGGAGAGGCTCTTTGCATATGTGTGCCATGTGTGTGGATCCTCAATCGGGGTACAAGGGTGAGGCTCTCTCAAGCATGCAATGGCTATATCTCTACTCATGAGTAGGTGGTATATATCCCAGTACTATGCCTCCTCATTTATGCACGCCTCTTACGGCATGTGAGGGTCCTTATTTGTCGGCTCGCCTGTCTCTGTGTAATGGTCCCCATTGCTCTCTGGGCACGAAGGTGTATATATAGCTCTCTGCAGTCATCATCATACCACCGATTCTGGGGCATGCTCCCAGATCTATCTGTGTGTAATGTGTGTATAAATGGGGAAGCTGCGGGTGGTGGCCGTATGTAGTAGAGATGATAGCTGAGTGGTGAGTGATGCTCATATATGTCTGCCAAGTCATGGGTGAAGTAGAAAGTGGTATGCGATGCCTGTGTGTGGGTTGTGTGGGTGCTAGTGTCAGTGACAGCAAGAGGTATGTGTGATCCGCACCAATAGGACAGGGGGGATGGTGAAAGATGTCACTGCCTGTGTGGTCTCCATGGACCCCATGATGTAGTCCAGTGTGCTACCCCCCCTGATCGTGGAAAGCATGTCAGTGCTCCTGAATCCTGCCACTATATCATCTCCCGTTATATATAACAAGATGGTGTCGGGCTCCCAACTCAAGTAAGTGATGACCATATCTGGTGTTATCTGGCCCCATGTCCTTTAACACCCTACAAGCTCCCGTGTCCTCCACCTCTAGTGTGTGCATCACCTCGGGGTGCTCGAAATCATAAATGTCACACTATCGACTCTATGTTCGTGCATTGAAGTCCCCCATAAGGAGGACTTCTCCCAGGTTGGAGTAGTGTATGATCTCATCTGAAAGGGCTGCATATAATGACACTCCAAATGGCCATGTGTCCTCCTCCCCTCCTCTGCTGTCATGGCATATCTCCATCCTCTAGGAGAGAAGTAGCATAGAGTAATGTATAACACCCTCTCTGCCCGAGAGCTGCAGTATGATCCACATGTATCTAGGAGAGAGAGAGAGAGAGAGAGAGAGAGAGAGAGAGAGAGAGAGAGAGAGAGAGAGAGAGAGAGAGAGAGAGAGAGAGAGAGAGAGAGAGAGAGAGAGAGAGAGAGGAGCTAATTTGGGTTGGAGGGGAGAAAGTGGGCTTGGTTGAGAAGTGGTGGTGGAGGTAGTTGGAGGAGCTAGGAGGTAGTTGGAGGAGATGGGAGGAGGAAGTGGTGGAGGGACTACAAAGAAAAACTCCACATTTTTAAGAAAGAAGAGTTGCCAGCAAAAGCTCCCTCAAAAAACACACTCACTTAGAAGAAGGTTGGGATGTATGGGTTACTGAAGAACACTTCTTAGAAAACCTAACACGAGGTACCATGTGACAAGAGGAAGACAAGGGGAAGATGCATGAATTGATGTTAATGGTGTGACTTGTTGGATGGACTAGTGTGGTAAGAATCATGGTAAGGTATGACACACATAAGGTAAATATTGATGTCTAGCTAAATTGGTGACAACCTAACATGAGGTATTGTGTGACAAGAGGAAGATAAGGGGAAGATGCATGAATTGATGTTAATGGTGTGACTTGTGGGATGGACTAGTGTGGTAAGAATCATGGTGTAAATATTGATGTGTAGCTAAATTGGTGAAATGCTTATGCATCTAAGCTAGCTCAATAAAAAACAATACCCTGTAAGAGTGAGGAGTGCTACGAAAAATAGTTGCTTTATGATGCAATTATCCTTATCCCATTTAGGCATAATGTGATCATTGAAAATCTTGCAAAGTTACTTTAGCACAAGGTCAACCATATAGGTCATAGAAATGCCTGATGGAGTGCATACTCATTTGGTAAGTTGATTGACTACCTCTTCAATAGTAATTAGGATAACTTTTTAGGGGGACAAGAAAACCACAATGAGGAAGATGTAAGAGTCTATGGATGACCTTCTTAGTGATAATGGTCTTCACATCATAGAAATGCCTGATGGAGTGCATACTCATTTGGTAAGTTGATTGACTACCTCTTCAATAGTAATTAGGATAACTTTTTAGGGGGACAAGAAAACCACAATGAGGAAGATGTGAGAGTCTATGGATGACCTTCTTAGTGATAATGGTCTTCACATCATGCACAATAGTGGACCATGCAAAGAACTTTGCAAAATAAGAGTCACATAACAATATGTACACAACATTAGGAAACTCAAGCAAAACAAATGCATCCAATTCTGAATCATTCATGCATATATGGGAAACAAGCAACAGATAAGGATTCACAAGGTAGGGCTGAATATGAATTTGCAAAGACATGTCTATAAAAGAAAAATAAATAAAAAATCCTACTAATAACAATTCCACCTCTAGATAGGATAATATCATGTGTGGCCGCTAGTGACATATATTGGCCACTAATAATGATGTCCTCTTTTCATACAAGCTACAAATTATCATCAACTTACTAATTTTTGTAAATTTAATATTTAGAAAGTGGCTTCTTTCTCATATAATTTATTATATTTGAACTTTTTGTGCCCATTTGGTCACGGCCACTATCTATTATCAAAGAATTGTTGTTTTTATGTGGGGGGGGCCAAGAGAATAAGTGAGTGTGAAAAGAGGCAAGCGTATATAAGACATGTATAAGCCCTAATCATAATTAACTAAAAATCACTACACATTTTTCTAATCAATTTATTTCTCAAGAAAGCTTCCATGGTGTGACCTTCTCCATCATGAGATGATGCATGTGTGTACTCCATGCAATGAGTGAAACCTCTCTTTCTTGTAGTGGTATCAGGGCTTCATGTTTTGATCCATTCTACACATAAACCCTAATTTTTTAATTTTTAGATTTTTTCCCTAATTTTTGAATTTTGTTTTGAACGAGTTGCAAACCCTAGCTCTCAACAAGCTTCCCCATTCTCGCTATAAGCTTTCTTGAGCCATTTCTCATGGCTAGATCTACTAATTTTGTCTTATATAATTTTCTCCCTAATTTTTAAAAATTTCATGCATCTTTTGTGGCCTTTTCACAATGATATGCTTCCCACAAGATTTCCCAAGATTAGACATAAATTATTAGGCATATTTGAAGCATTATCAAGCTAGATCTCATCTTCACAACCAAAATAGCAAGACGCAAAACGGATAGCAGTACAGGCAATAATTTTCGAAGTGAGGGGGAGCCTGTTTTTGGTCACCTACAAATGCCATTGGATATACTAC
Source organism: Cibotium barometz (assembly GCF_041138505.1). Classification (NCBI taxonomy): domain Eukaryota; kingdom Viridiplantae; phylum Streptophyta; class Polypodiopsida; order Cyatheales; family Cibotiaceae; genus Cibotium; species Cibotium barometz. Next base: position 34,393,906 of record NC_141049.1, on the reverse strand, counting down.
TTCAAGGATTGCCTAAACTTAGCTGAGTGATTTGGAGTTATTTGAAGCATTCTTAGTCTTTTGGAGGTATTTGAAGCTTAGGTGAGTGATTTGGAGGTATTTAAAGCATTCTTCGTGATTTTCTTGAAGTATTATTCTCCTTCTTGCATAGCCTGGGCCATGGGAGTCTCTTGCAAGCTTGGGAGATATATCCATGTGATTCTTGAAAGATTTGGCCAAGATTCACCTCTTTCTTTCTTGCCTTAATCTTTCTTGCACACACCCTAGATATGGAGTGTTTATACAACCATTAGGAAGAGGCTTTTACAAGGCATGGAGTTCTTGTGCAAAGCTTTGTGGTTGGGGTGTTTTGGAGAGAAAACTCTAACCTAAAGGTTTCTTAATCAAAGGGCTTTTACAAGATTAGTGTGATTATCATGCTTGTAATGGTGTTTAATTGTAAGAATCTTGCAAGATTGAGTACGAATGGCATGATTAAGAGTTGATTTGATTCTATGTGATGGATTTCATGAAATTTTCATGGATTTGATTCTATGTGATGGATTTCATGAAATTTTCAAAAATCCATAGCATTAGCATGCTTCTTTGCAAAGCAATGGATGAACATTCATGTGTTGGCAAGAAATTCGAAGCATTGGGTGAACATTCATGTGTTTGGCAAGAAATTAGAAGTATTATGACTGATAGTGTGATGATGCTTTGCATGTGCCTTTTTGTCATAATACATGATGCAAGAATCAGCCTATGTTGCTAGCATTTGACATCTGTTGATGTAACGGTGGTCATTAAATTGGAGAGCCATGTATATGGATTATGAAAATGGTGGAAGCATGAATCTATGCTATGGATTATAAGTGAACTCTCCTATAAATCTCATTTGTGAGATCTCTACATTACAACTTTCAATTCCAAGTTCATAGAAACTAGTATGGTGGTGTGAGGGTACTCTTGGCTAGAGGTGGAAGAGGATCCAAGAGGGAGAGATTTCTTTGAATTCCACTACCACTAATGCCTTGGAAAAGGTGGTAGTGGGAGGATTAGGTACATGTGGAGAAAGATATCAACCTCATCATCAACATTAAACTTACAACTTATCCTTATCACATACTTGGTTCATATGAGAATGTATTGATGCTCAATAACAAAGGCAAAGATGGGCATTGAAGAGATCATGTGTATGAAAGGTTGACATATTGGTTGGACACATGTATGCAAAATGGCATCATGGGAGGTTTGCTTATGCATTGGATGGTATTTTGGACATCATTTGTAATGTATTGGCAAATTTTGGCAATTTTGTTGCTCTAGCTAATGTACAAACCCCTAATTAACAGATGCTTAGGGCTATTGTGGAATGAGTTGAAATGTACTATCTAAGAGCTATAGATTAGCAATCAACCTTGCCAATTTCAGTTTACTTTCCTACTATGCATTTCAAGGGGTATGCCCACGCTTGATGCAAGAAACTACAATCTCCAAAGATATTGTATTTCAACTTGGAATGCCTTCAAAGGTGAAATGAGAGAGGCCTTATTTCAATTGCATAAGGACAAGGTAGTCTATCATTGGGATGACTTGCAACGCAAGACAGCTTAAGAAATGGGACATGTATATGTATTACAACTTTGTAAAGATGAGAACAATGTTGAAGAGAGCAAAGTTACAAATGATGGGATTGTGCAATTGTTGAAAGAGTATGAGGATTTGTTTCAAATGCCCAAGTGTTTGCCACCTAAGCGGGATGTTGATCATGGGATAGAACTTAAGCCTAATGCTAGGCCGTCAACAAGCCTCCATAAAGAGTGTCAAAAGTGGAGAAGGATGAGGTAGAAAAGCAAGTCCAAGAATTGATGGACATGGTTTGGGTAGAGCTAAAAGTAAATCTCCTTTCGTATCTCCCGTACACTTTGTGAAGGAGAAAGATATTGCTTTTCATATATGCATGATTATAGAGACTTGAATATGATCTCTATCAATAATTGTTATCCAATCCCAAGAATACATGATCTTTTGGATGAGTTGAAAGGTGTAAGATTCTTCACCAAGATTGATTTGAGATCGTGCTACCACCAAATTCGAGATGAAGAGCAGTGATTACAAAAGATGGCATTTAATTTATGGTTATATCGTTCGGGTTATGTACTGCACTGGCCAAGGCATACACTTGAAAAAAAACTCACATACATCTCTCCATAGGCCTTTCTAATGAAAGCATCATGGATCTTAAAGAGTCCTAAATATCCTTACATTGGTGAAGAATACATCTTAACCAAAAGTTTTTGCTTAAATGCCGAATGAGGTACAAGACATACTCTTTCCTTGAAGTATAATAGCCCATTAATTATGCAACCAAAAATGAGGTAAATTATCACATATACCATGTTGTAATTTCTATAACATATGTGATGCAGATCTACATTCCAATTCTTTTATGAACTTCCACGATGGCTGCCAATGAACATGCCCACATCCTTGAAAGTGAATCAGCCGCATTGTCCTTTCCCTCATTGTAGGTGATCTCAAAATCATAATTTTGAAGGGTTTCCAACCATATTCTTTGTTTAGGAGAGAGATTATACTACTACAAGAAGTACTTGAGCACCCTATGATCACTTCTCACATAAACTTACTTCCATATAGTGATTCCACTTCTTGATTGCATGCAAGATAGCAATCATCTCTTGATTGTACACATACATCTCCATCTCTTTCTCATCACGTTTGTCCTATTCTGGAAGAGAAGTGGACTCATATTGCAATGGATTTCATATCACCCTTTCTCTTACCAAGAGGGGATGGGATAGTGGACTCATATTGCCTTAAGTATTCCATCGGACCATTATGGGAGCCTGTCCATGTTGTTGATTTGGACACCATTGCTTCATATCTTGAATGTATGACCTTTTGGTGTATCTACCTTGACTCCTTAATATAAGATAATTATAGTAGCTCTTGTTAACCCTAAGAATGGGTTAACATTCTCTCCTTCTTGATGTCGATCGCATCCTCGTTATCGCATTGAAGACCTTTGTGTAGGGAGAATTGACAAGCTTGTATGTTGAGTGACGTTCAATGGTCATTGTTCCTCCAGATAGAATAAGAAAGATGAGTTAGTAAATGAAAAGGTTAGTAGTTTATTTGGAATTCCTAACATGATGCGGGGTGGGGTTTTTTGCGAATGATTACATTTTTAAATTTTAGCGAGCATGTTTTTTTTTTGCTCACTTTGTTTTTGGCGTTTTTGGCAATCATAACTTTAGATCGTCAAGTTTTCATTATGTTTACCCATGTGACGAGAACGAATTTTCTTTCAAGCTTTTGTATTCTCTGTCGCACATATGGGTGTTGTGGTTTGAGGTGGATGCTTCTGCCACATCAGGTGTAGCTTTTGGCTCTTTTGGGATTATGTCCTCCACATGCTCTCTTTCATTGTCCTTTATGTCAGCTTTAGTTTCGATAGTTTGTTGCCCCTTGTTCTTCTTGGGTTTAGAAGATTTTACTTTTTCTTTTGGTTCCTATTTTAAAGCATGTTCTTCTACCCATTTCGAAGTGTTTACTTTTGCATTCTTTTTTATTTTCTCTCGTGCCTTGGCTTGTAAGTGTGTAAGCACATTCAAGGGTACCATGGACAATTTCTCCTTTTGTACACTTAAGATGTTAAGAGTTGTATTTTGTGAGACAATGTTGCATTAAAGCAACTCACCTTGGGCAATCTTGGAACATGTGATCAATGCCACATCGTTCACACATGGGCATGGAAGTATTCCAAACTATGCAGTCGCCACTTTGTGAGGTCCACGACAATAGAAACACTGAAGTGTTTTCTAAACTGCTTCTTTAGCGGTTTCTACCCTTTAGATTGTTTCTATTTGGTGTACGAAAAATGGAGGTTTTTAGTTAATTATTCATGAATTGGGACATAGGGTTGTGTCATGACCAAAGGTTTTGCAATATATGCTGTACATAAAAATAGGTGTCTTATATGCACAATGGAGATTGGGATGGTTGTAGTGATTACACTGAACACAAGGCATTTTTCTCATCACTTGAAGAGGCATTAAGGATGTTTGGTTTTGAAGGATCTCATCCTCTCTTAGAGATGTCGGTTGTAAGCTTTTAAGCAAGGCTGCATAAAATTCAGGGAATGACAACTTCGAGATCAAATTTTTATTAGCCATTACTTCACTTAGTTTACATGAGAAACATCTCGTATCATGATCATCTCTTATCATGTTGTCATCTGATCGTATTTCGTCTTTACAACATTGATCGAATGTTTTCGGGTTGGATACAATGATCAAGTTGTGTAAGCTGTTATTCTTTAAGCCCATCATGAAACATCTCTTCAATTGAGCATCATTTAGTTTCTCCCATGGCTCACATCGTGAGTCTAAGAGTTCTATCCGAATGATAAAATCCCGAATGGTTTCATTCTGTTTCCGCTCAATTGAATAAAGTTTTGTCGCTACACTCCACCGATCACCTTGTCTTTAAAAGTTATAGAAAAAAGCTTTTTTCAAGGTCCTAAAGTTTGTCTTGATCGTCGGCATCAATGTAATGAACCATCGACTAGCCTTTCCCACTAAGCATAGGTTCAATGCATTTACCTTGGTGGGGCAGTTTTACCCATGATTTTTGAAATCTGTACGGCCGTGTTTTTGTATAAGTCACTGAGGCCATGTGTGAGTGCTCTTGTGGGGGTAGGGACTCACTTAGTCCTTGGGAAACCCCCCTTCCTAGATTAGTTAATATATCCAGGGGTTGCAAAGGGTTGGTACTTATAGAATTTTTGGGAATGTTAGGTAAAGGACCAAAGCCCGGTGGGATTGAAGTGACTGGGAGTGTAAAACCCAATGCTACGCTTGTTGTCGGCATGGCCAATGGTATTGGGAGGTGCACTTGGGACATTGATCTCAATGGAAGATGTCAGCCATTGGGTTCTGTGAGGGTGTCGGTCCACGTAGTCTCTCAATCGTTGCCATATCTGATGCTGCCAATTGCTCCTTAATGGGCAAGCACTCTTTTTTTTTGTGCTTTTTACGATTTATGAGTCTGTTATACAGCCCATTACAGCCTCACGAGTTTGGCGTACCCTTCCTTGGGTCAAACGAGTATCCATTTGCCCAAATTAGCAGACGCTACACCTACATGAACCTTAGAGATATTTTTTTAGAAAAAGTATCTGATGGTAGCATCCTAGATGGAAGAGAAGGTCTCAAAACCTATTTTCCATCACTGCTTGTACTGAAGACCGGAAAAAAAATACACGAAGATTTTTCATATTTCACAACCCATTTTTGAAGGTGTTCCAAAAGGAATTTGAAAAAACTCTGTATAAGAGTTGTAGTATTTTTGGGGTACTACAGCTTTTTCTCTCTGAGTTTTTCGTGATTTTGTCGTTTAGACCCTCATCAAAAAAGAAACCCAAATATGGTCCGCAATCGTTTTCGTGCTGTTTTGGGTAACCTTTAGTGCTTTAAGAACCATTTTTTGCCTCGATTTTTGGGTCGAATATTGAGGCTACTAGTCAGACGCCAAAATTATGGATTTTGTCCTTGGACGCTCAAGACTAATTTTGAAGAGCGCAATGTCCGCTTTCCAATGAGCACTAGAACACGTTCATCAAGTTCACGGTTTAGGAGATATGAGCTTTCAAACAAGGCTTCTTTTTTTTAGCCGACGGACCTCCTTTCACATCGTGAAACAGTAGGGCGCTTGCATGAAACGGACTTCACGAAAAGAATTAAATTTGATTTTTTTAAATTTATTTTTTTTGCGTAAGGCCTTAAGACATGAACGGCTTAAGGTGTGAAATCCTTAAGACGTGAAACATCGAATTTATTTTTTTTCACATGGGACCTTAAGATGTAAACGCTTAAGGCGTAAAACACCAGTTTTTTTTTTTGCTGCGTGAGGCCTTAAGGTGTGAACGGCTTAAGACCTGAGATGCTTAAGGCATAAAACCCTAAAATTTTTTATTTTTATTTTTTGGCCGCGTGAGGCCTTAAGGCGTGAGACGCTTTAAGGCATGAAACGTCGATTTCTTTTTGTGAGTCTAGAGGAAATTCGAATTTCCTTGTTTGGGGAGAGGGGTGTTTTTTGAATTTTAAATTAGGAAGATATTGACATTTTTTTCAAAAAGTCAAGTAGGAAGCAAAAAAGTCAACCGCTTTATGACACCCTCTTACACCCTTCATAAATGATCCCCTAAATGGACAATTTGACAACTCATTGGCATCTTCTCATTTAATGCTCATTAGTCTTCGTGAATTACGTAAAAAATGTATTTAAAAATTAATCAAAGATTAATCTTTCCACTAATCTTTCTCTTTTAAACTAATCAAGAGCTCTAATTAACCACTAATCACTAATTAATTCACACCATTGAGTACATCATTGGATAGAGCATGAAATTGCTAAGCTATGTGCATCAACAAATATGTAAATAAATCTATAGTTAAAGATTAATTAAACTCTTAATTAATATCTTTTTTGATTAAACAAAAGAGAAGAAAATTCATCCAATTGATGAAGAAGTTGATATAATTAGGTGTTTTAATGCATCTAGATGCTCGTAAAACACTCAAAAAGAATAATTTCTACTTCTTACATGATCAATTTGGACCTCAAAAAATATATTTTCTAAATTTTTTACCTCTTGAATTGGATTAATCACCCTTAATGACAAAAATCAATCAATTAAAAATGATTAATTAATTTTACGAGTTTTTTTGATGATTTTTAAGACTTGCATAATAGGAGAGTATCCTTGTATTATGAGAGATATTCACTTATATACATGGCCATAAGTGTTCACACTCACTTAAACTGTTGGCTGATTGGATACTTTAGGCTCATAAGAGGCCTAATGCTATTACAATGGCTCTCTCATAATATATCCATGAAATACATCACTTGGGACTTCATTCTAACTTGCTACCACACACTCTTGAAGTGAAAATCGCCTTAAGTATTCCATCGAATCATTACGGACGCCCATCCAATGTGTAGATTTGGACACCATTGCTTCATATCTTGAAAATCGCCGTAAGTATTCCATCGAATCATTACGGACGCCCATCCAATGTGTAGATTTGGACACCATTGCTTCATATCTTGAATGTATGACATTTTAGTGTATCTACCTTGACTCCTTAATATAAGATAATGGTAGTATCTCTTGTTAATCCTAAGAATGAGTTAACATTAACAAGTCACTTGAGACTTATTTGAGACACTATTGCTATTAGATGCAACATGCATGGGGTGATCGTTTAGCATCTAGTGTAATTTGCTTACAATAGTACTTACCATGTGAGCATTAGGATGTCACCTTTTGAGGCTATGTATGGCTACAAGGTACATGTGAGCATTGGGATGTCACCTTTTGAGGCTATGTGTGGCTACAAGGTGCATGTGCCTATTGTGGCTTTCAAGTAACAAAAAGTGAATCCTCATGCTAAGGATGAAGTGGAAAGGATGAAAACGCTCTTACAAACATGCAATGATAACATCAAGAAGTCACACAACAAGAGAAGATGAAACATTATGAAGATGTACATAAAAGACCATTAGAATTCGACGAGGGAGACTCTCTTCTTAAGGATACCCAAGATACGATAAGTAATACCAACACTAAACTTGCTCACTATTACTATGGCTCATACAAGGTGTTGAGGAGATTTAGAGAACTTGCACATCAATTACTACTCCCTTCCACCACAAGGATACATAATGTCTTTCATGTATCTCACTTGAAAGCATATGTAGGGCTGGAAGTGCAAGTTTTAGATAAGTTACCTCCTTTAAATGAGGATAGTATGGTTGAATATGTTCCAAAGAAAGTATTGGATATGAGAGAGGATTCTTCACAACTGCACTTTGCAAGAATATCTCATCAAATGAAAATTTTTACCTCAAGATAAAGCAACTAGGCAATCCGCTTCCAAGTTAGACGGTTTTGAAGGCCTTCAGGATGCATTCGGTGGGGTTACATGAGTTGAATGACAATGAATATTTTTGCTATAATTTCTTGTGATTTACTATTATGAGGCCTTGGGGATGCCAATTTTGGGTGTATTTGGTATATACGCTTTACACTTCATGGAAGGCATGTGCTGTCATGCTATGATTTTTGGGCTAATTTGAAGGCATTACACTTGGATTTGAGGCTATAATACTCAAGTATGCTCTCTTGAACAAAATTTCCAAATTTGAGCCTCTTAACCCTCACACATGATTGGAGGTGAATCAAGCATGATATAGATCCTTGATGGACCCCTCACTCATTGGATTGGACTGGATTTGGTATCTATTCTGGTTCTATGAACAAAAGCATTTTGAGTGGGAATGTTTTGTAATGTAGCGGATTCACATGCCTTGTAGAGGTAGTCGAGCCTTCCAAATAATGGGCCAGATGGACCATGGGTATGACCAAATGAGAATGCCAAGTGAATAAGTGAGTGTGAAAAAGAGGCTAGAGTATATAAGACAAGTATAAGCCCTGATAACAATTAACTAATAATCATTAATCATTTTGATAATCACTTTCTTGCTCAAGCAAGCCATGTTAATCTTTCTTGCAAGTTATCAAAGCGTGTATGAAGAGGAAACAAGTGAGGTAAAAGAGTTCTTATGATAAGAAAAGAATAACAAGAGAAGTCAAGGAAGGAGACATGGTATTCTTGAGAATGAAGCCCAACAAGAGTATTTTGAAATCAAGGAGAGGCAAAAGAGCTTCTTGTAGATATGGTAGTGCATTTAGGGTCTTGAAGAGATATGACAAGATGGATGGCTTACTTGAGAATAATAATGTCTACCCTATGTTTGTATAAAAGGTGTGTTACTAACCCAAATTATAGTTTGCAAGGCATGCATGGATTGGGGGAAGATGGAACCTTGTGGAGCCTTATAAGGAGCACTTGGATGCCTCCTGATCATCGGAGCATTCAAAAGCAATATCCCTTAGCTCCCATTTTCAAGCAATCAAGAAAGCAATAATCATAGAGAGCTTACCATCATCAAATTGGAGCATTGAGAATCATGGCACGTTGTGATCTTTGGCGACTTCAGCGACAAGAAGATTAGAGAAGCCAAGACCTGCAATCTGTTGAGATTTTTTAAGGTTTGTGATCGTCAAGCAAAAAGGAAGAAAGATCATCAAAAACCAAGAGAGAAGAAGGCTTCGAAGGATTCAAGGAGACATTGATTACTGTGAATTTCTTACCCTCTAAAAGAGAGTGGGGTTAGAGATAATTCCACATTTGATTCTCTTTTGAATGGTGTGCTATTGAGCACCTTTCAGGACGTGAGATAAGAGTGAGATATCTGCAAAAACAAGAGAGAGATTGAGGTGCCTGCAAAAACAAGACCTAGTTCCTAGATTCTGATTAGCTCACAGGTGGTTAATAAGTTCGGGCTCTGCCAAACAGTGCTGTGTGTGTAATTTTAAGGACATCGCATTTTTAGGGTGATTTCGATTCCTACGTTTTTTAAAGTTTGTAGATATTATGGATTTAGATTTGATTTGAGGCTTCAATGCTTTTATAATTCCCTGTATCTTTATCTAAAATATGTGCAATAATATCCTTGTTTCAGCCTCAAGCCTCCTTCCTCATCTCAAGCTAGAGTGTATCAGTGATCCAAAAACAAGATCCATCCGCACCACCGCCCAGTATATGTTTATAAAAACAAGACCTGTACTTAGAGAGTGCAAAACTTTCAACCAAACACACCAAGAAGCAATAGCATGTACTTCTAAAATGGCAAAAGGTAGCATGTGCTTCTAAAATGGGAAAAGTTAAGACAATCTTGTGTGCTTTGGAAAGTGCTTACCTTGAGGAGAAGCACTAGCTTGGGAAAGTAATTACCTTGAGGGGAAGCACTGGCAAGCACATTGTGGCTGTTAACTTAAATTAATAAGACAACTTTGATGTGCAAATTGAGGTTTCTAGAGCAAAGAAGAGTTGCCTCTTAATATCATCATCTGCAAGAACATTTTACTGATGCACAAGGCGATTGCCTCTGCTTGGTAATGCATACCCCTAGTTGAATAAATTACCCGTTTGATAGCCACCACAATCTTATTCAAATAAACCTCAACAACAATAAAGACCAAATTTCAATCCCAGATTCGTTATTGGAACGACAAGCCAAGCAAATGCGCGAATCTCTGGTCAAAATTTTCCTCTTCTGGTACAACATGCCAAAAATGGTCACTAGATTCAAATCAATCTGAGCAGAGCCTTGCATTATCCTTTTCACTGTCAAAATCTCACAAATTCACTCACATGAAATGGAGCAAAGACACCTTCGCATTTAAGCATGGCACATGAATTGCCAGAGTTTCCATCAAAAGGTTGCTCTGCTCTTAACCACCATTTTTTATTGCATCAAGCCCATAAGCAGAGGACTCTGCAAACTTAGATAACACAAATTAAAGCAACCACTTCTTGCTGCAACCGTACAAAGCATCCACCAAAAATTCAGCTCTCTTCAATTGGGTCAATGTATGCTCTTCTCATCATCCACAGCACCCACCCCTTTGTAACCGCATCTTATTAATCCAAGTACACTCCAGTGCAATGCTTCTCAGTCATCCCAGGCATCATCTGCAGCGCCCTCCCCTTTCTTTGGGTCCACTGATGAGACAAGCATATGTTTGTACTTGTCCTCCACTCGAACTGTCGTGTTACCTATCTGGCCTACACCAGTCACAGAAAGCCTGCCCTCTCTGAAAGCAGCTGCTTGCTCCCTTTCTTTCTTTCGTGCGGCCTGTCCATCCAACAGACTTATTAGGGCACTGGACAAAAGAGCTGATAGATCAAAGCACTGAACCAAAACTACAGAGTGCCAATTATGAAGAAACTTTACCCTCCCAGTTGCAAACGCCATTGTGTTTCCAGCCTCTGCTTCAGTTATTGCTTTTCGAATTTGAGCCACAAGAAACTGCAGTGTGAAGGTTGATGAGTAGCTCGTCTTAGCACATCGTGGAGAAACCATTGTGTCACGGAGGAACTAGAAGTTAACTTACCGCATCACGATCAGTGAAGAAGGAAGTGGCTCGACCCATGGCACCAGCTCGGCCTGTTCTGCCTATCCTATGCACATAATCCTCCATTGTCTACCCATTTTTTCACAACACAGTCAGTGGTCTAGCTTGCACATTTAAACATCATACTCCAAAGAACAGCAAAAGCAATAGGTGTAAACTATGCATGCTTCACAGGAGCTTGAGGAATATAACTTGATTTAACAAAGAATGGGCCTCAACAGGCCTGCCTTTTATTTTAAAAGATGTCGATTTGAATAGATATGACTGAATAAATAACGAACAATTAACTTGTTATCGATCATTTTATATTGATCAAATGCTAATACTTAATTTTAAAAATTATATTGCCAGCAGGCCTGGCCTGAGTGGTATCGACTCAAACTGCCAACAAGTAAGAACCAGTTTTGATGCCTGTCTGCAGCTCAAAAGAGCGTTAAAAAAAGGTGGCCATACAGGACATAATCTTAAGAAAAGAGAAAATATTTACATCTATTCATGTTTTAGACATTTTAGTAGATTACATTTGATTAGTTTAATGATTCGCTTAAACATTCATTAATAAAAATTCTGCTATGTAGATTTTTACATTTATTTACATTGATAAAGAGATCAATTATCTCAACATTAGATCAATCAACAAAAATTGTAATCTTTTGATTAGAATATTGAATTACGTATTCATAAAAGCATTGATTGAAAATTCTTACGAGGATTTTGAGAGAGAGAGAGAGAGAGAGAGAGAGAGAGAGAGACGTTGTCGCTGTCAGCTAACCAGATATGTTCCATTTGACGGCACTAAAGTGCAAGGAATGGGATTTGAACTTGGAATCTCTCAGTTAGGAGCCCTAGACCTCCTTTGGGAAGGATCTGGCACCAATTTTCCCAGCCGCTCTCAATCTAGCACAAAACCAGCTGCATGCAAGGGTGAATGATAGTTATCCCATCGAGTTTGGGAAAGTGCTCTCGCCTCATGTCTTCCCTCATTAGGCACCACCTCTCTAATGTGCTCTATCATCTTTGTCCATGCCCTCTTAAACCTTGCCAATGCAAGATTGCTTGCTGTCGGCAATCCTTAACATGTGAATGATGGGCTTCACAACAACATTAAGATGGCCCACATCAGCCCAAAATGCATCATGAATCACATTACTGCAGCATGCTCTACCTGTAACTGATATAGAGGTGGGCCAATTAATCCATTAATCACTCACCACAAGCTTTTTCAAAACATTTTCCACCTTTTGAAGCCTCTACAACATAATAAAATTGTAGGCAAATCGGGTTTCAGAGTATTTTAAAATATCCCTTTGGGGAGACCTCTTTCTGAACTCTCAGAGTATATAGTGGTGGTGACCAGTGATAGAACTGACGATCTCTCTCAATTTTTCAAGAACAGGTGCCACCCATGGCAAATCCCCAATATCCTTAAAACAAATTATTCAACCCATGTGCGATACAAGGCCACCTCGTGAATAAGCCACAATACCATGGAAGGTGCGAGAGCGAGAGTCACTCCAGCCATCAATGATAAGAGGCACCTCATTCCTCTTCCACCCAACACGATTATTCCCTGATGCTGCATCAATGGCCTCTTTCTCCTTTTTCAGTAGTGGTCCTGAAAGTCTCTGATGATGGAGGAGTATATGTGGGTCCAAATCCAGCAATTGCATGGACCATTTCTTGGAAATATGGTGATCTTGCCACATTGAATGCAATATAATCATGAAAGAAAAACCTGGCCAATGCAGCATCCATAGCTTCTCGCTTCCGAGGATCCCATGAACCAAGAATAGTTCTTTAGCCACCTCATGATGGTGGTGCCATGGGAACAACAAAAGGCCCAAGAGGATTACCCGGAGTAGAGCCAGTACTCCCAGCTTGTGCTGCATAAGTACCACTAGATACACTAGGAGCAAAAAAAGAGGGATTTACAGCTACAGACCTTGCAGGTGGAGCTCGAAACACTTGTGCATCGATCCCTTCCTGTAGCTCCTCCATCTTCTCTGTTGGAACTAATTGGCAAAAAGCCACATCATGGCCAGGTTCATGCATCAAATGATACTCACACACAATTGGCACCTCCTGTCTTTGCTTGCTTGCAATACCTGCACTTCCATTTCCTAGCACCTCCACTTGCATACGTCTCATCACAGTCTACCTCTTCCCACCATGACCAAGTAGCTTGCTTCTTGGACTGCTTGTTGCCTGAAGCTCTAGGTGCCATTGACTGATTGACGATTGAAGGAGAAGAAGATGAAAAAGATGAGGAGGAGGAACACACTGGTCACTGCTGTATACAGCCTGTGAACTTTGAAGTTTGAAGGAGGTGGAGTCTCTATTCAATCCCAAGGAAGGGCAGCCAATGGCAAGCACACATACAGTAGTAGGCTGTAGCCCGTATTTTTTCTTATCTTGGTGAAACTACCCATTTGAAGGTACTTTAGTACCTTAGGTACTATATTAGGTGCCTTTGGTAACTTTGGTACCTTTAATCGTTGGACGGCAGCCGTTGCATGCCAGGCCGTCACATGGAACGGCCGTTCCAGAAACGGAAGCGCCGTACCCGAAACAGCATTATGCGTTCCCAGTTGTGCACCACATCATCGGCCGTTCCGGCGTTCCATGCGAGTAGGAAATGCCGTCCCAAACCACAGGGAGCGGCATTTCCTGTGACTGGTTTTCTCCCCCCAAGGTCCAACCCTCAACGTGGATCAAAGTGATTGATCATTGCATGCATAGCTTTTGGGTAATCAGTGTCTCTGTGTGAGGTTGTGGCTGAGCTCTTTTGTAATCTTCCAGTAGTTTGAATTGAAGTAGGTACAATAGTATCTAAACTTTAAACTTCTTGAGGCCTCCTTCCATCATTTATGCAGGAGATATTGCAAATGGAATCTTAAGATTTGCGGCTTCATGGTTTCTGCAGACAAGTCCAATAGCTACACAGCATCTCATCTCCTAAACCATACTTGTATGTCTATGACCCATCCTGACGTAAGCAACTTGCTATTGATGGTCTTTTGCAGCTGGCAACATGCATCCCATGCAAGCCACGACAATATATCACGAGGCATATGCTTCACCTTGGTGACATGTGATACACTCTTTCCAAGGCATATATTTCCAATGGAATGCTTCCAGTTTCTAACAAAAGAATTGAGCACGGGGTAGTGATCTCAACTCCCAAGTACCTTCATATTAAGGCCTTCTCAATGCCGTTCCGAAGTGCTTTCTCCCCAGACCTCTACCCCATACAGAAGGACTTGTGTGACTAAAGTACTAAATATATAAGATTAAGACGTCATCTTCAATTCTTGCATGATTATGTTTATTCTTGAAAGGATAGTAGCTGCTCCAGCCTGCCTCGATCCTGCATTCCAAGCATTTATACATTTGTGGTTTGATGGGATGTGAATAGATTGTTTTCACAATCAAAGCCTTCGTTTTTTCCATTTACAGAAAGCCCACTTTCACTGTTCACAAAAGCGATCTAAGACATGCATCAGCTTTTGTAGATCCTTTTGGATGTACCTAAAAAGCACCGCATCATCTGCATGCATGAGTAGCAAGAGTGCATATGGCCCTAGTTGAGGCCCACTCAAGCCATGCAGTCTTTGGTACCATAGAGAGAGAGAGAGAGAGAGAGAGAGTTCTATTAACGTCTACAAAAAACCAAATGGTGTTACAAAGTGTCCATGAAGTGACTGAATCGTGGAAAAAAACATACAAAACCAAAATAGAGCTGAAAGAAAAAACAGCCAAGTCAAAGAAGATGAGAACAAATTCATCCAAGTAGGGTCAGAATATATCTTGCATCAGGCGAAAAAGCAGGTCAATGAAGCTCTTTTAAAATATGTCTTAACACCAAGTTTTATATTTCCTACATTAAACAAAGACGGGCCAAAATAATTATAGAAGTCACTCGGAACTGTACCTTAGGAAGGTCAAGGTTAACCACATGAGCTACACCGCTGACATCCAGTCCACGAGATGCTACATCTGTGGCCACCTGCAAAAATTGGGAGCTTTATCAACAACCTAACTAAAGACCGCATTGCCGATTGAGCTTTCAATTCCATAAAAAATCACAGATTGGAAACAGAGAAAGAGAGTTCCACTAATCATCTTCACGGGATTCAAAAGGTAGTAGGCACACAAATCCAGAGCTGGAAGGCTATCCTTTCCAACTAATGCTTTAATGCCAACAAGGTGACCGGAAAAGGGGTTTTTTTAAAGAGAGAGATCTTGCTGCTGGCTTCCACCTGTACCCTCTATTCGAACCCCTTCTCCCTCTGTTACTGCTCCAGCCGATTTGCTGCTTCCTCCCAGCTCTCTCACTCATTGATGTGCAGCCACAGCATGCAGGACAATTGACTGCATGGATTAAGCACGAGAGAAGGTAATAGAGAAGAGGAAACATTTGTAAGAAATAGGCAGTGCCTTGTCCTTGAGTTAGTACATGTACACTACATTGGGGCCGGTTTAATTTCCCAATAAGGGTATTTTATATTTGAATACAAAGCTTCATGTATACCCCAGGAATTCTCTAGACAAACTGCCAGATTTTCAAGTTTCAACATACAAACTCAAACCAAGTTGACGTACCAATTGTGTCCAAACGTGTAGTTGACATGTGGTGGGTTTCCCACGCTCACTCAGGCTGTCCGTACTACTATTTAAATGGGATGCCCAATTTGAATGTTGTCTGCCCATATTATACCTTGTCCGCCCACATTTAAGTGTTATGTGAACTTGTAAAGCCTCAAGTAGGTTCATACAAGAATCTGCCCGTCTTGGGAAGCTTTGTATCAAATCTCCACGCAAGAAATTTAGCGAAAATTCACGACTCGTGACAAAGAGACCCTGGGAGGAGTAAGGACAAAGACGGTAGACAGGCCCCAGTTTGGTAGAATAGTGAGCTATGTTCATCTAAGGATTGGCACTGGTCTTGTCTCAAGCTTTGACGACGAGGATTTAAGGCTTGGCGTTGAGTCAAGTAGCTTGGGTGGCAGTCCATTCAACAGATGGCCTTGCAAAGTCTAAACCTTTCTAGTATGACATAGTGGTCAATAGTGTTAATATATAAAAATATTAAAACAGGATGAATCTCGATTGGGTTTTCTTTGTCTCGCACTCATGTGAACACCTATCCTGGCCCTTACACCTTGAGACTCTTCATTCAACATGTGTGATTATGACTCCTAGAAAGGATGTACTTTTAGGTTGTGGATGGCTTGCATATCAATACATAAACAAATACACTCAAGAGCTGTGATGGCTTCATCAGCATGCAAAAATGGATCTAATGAGACGGAATGTAGCAATTGAGAGGTTTTCTTTGAATTAAACCACAAAAAAAATACAATCTTGATTACTTTTACCGCAATAAAAGAACAAGGCCCGATGTGAATTTTCATCATAGTGAAAATAAGCTGTAAATAGAAGATTAAGTAAAAGCAAAACTAAATTACGTGGAAATTTGATATATCATCATCATATGTAGAATTACTAATGTACGCCAGCGTATTTGCAAATTGCACGGGCTACTCCACTAGCAAGAATGGTAACTATACAATAAAACCGGTATCCTTGAGCTTCATTTGTGTGTATTCTGGAGCTTTTGTTCATATAATGCATCTACTAGTACTAAGTTTGTAGCAACCTCAGACATATCATCTTAAAGAATATTGTCAGAAGCTGAGAGTTTTTACCAAAACGGAAATGCTTCCCTTCCTGAAGTCACGCAATGCTGCTTCCCGTTCTGCTTGGCTCCTACCACCATGTAAAGCAGCTGCCTTAAGACCTTGAGCCACTAATGCGTCTGAAATCTCATCACACCTTGTCTACAGAGAAGTTGATATTGATAAGACATCCCATGCAAGCAATAATCCATACAAAATCAGAAAAGCAAGAAAACTGGTGTGAAATTCCATGCACCTTTCGCTCAACAAAAACGATTGAGAGAGGTGCAGGGTGTCCTGCTCGCTCTGCTTGGCTTGATTCTTCCACAAGAAGCGCTAAAAGATGGTCCACCTGAAAACATTTCATCTTTAGCTGACAACCATACAATCACGATTAAGAGTCAAACTCCAGTGACAAGCACACAATATGCACATCTTTAGCAATTACAACATGTGCAAATAGCAAGGTTTGAGTACTAGCAAGCTGCAGCTTGCAGCCTGCAAGTCAAAGCTGGTCCTTAGTAACTGCTAGACAGGCCATAGGTAGGTGACGAGACATTTTTTAACCTGAAAAAAAAAAGCTTTAAAAAGCTTCAAAAAAATGTTTGAAACATTTCGTGCAGGTATGTTAAGGTCTGAAATGTGTTTTTTGGTCACTCCCTCCTATAGATGCCCACTCTTCCTTCTTGCCTTTTGTGAGACATTAATAAGCAAGAAAGACACTCCTTCCGTCCCTTATGGACCCTCTCTTTTCCTTGTGGTCTTTTAGAGGACATTCATAAACTCTCTCTCTCTCTCTCTCTCTCTCTCTCTCTCTCAAATTCAAGGACATGGAAACATGCTTGGCCTTCCTAGCAAAGAGGGCGATGCTTCCAAAATTAGCCCGACCAGGCTTTCAAAATTAAGCATTGCAGTATGTTATTTTCCACCAGAGACATCTGCCTTTGCACAGGACTTGTTGCAGGATAGACAATCACCATAGTTTGCAGATAATATGGAGTTTGCCTGACAGGCAGATATCCTCTTGTTGGGTGACTTCACTGCATGGACAGCCGAGATGCAGGTGCATGTGTGACTTTCATGCCTGTTATGCTTGCATAGATGACCACAAGGACCTAGGGCAGCAGGGCTACAGTGAACATCACTAGCTTGGCAAGAGTTTCTTGAAGATGGGAGACATGCATGAGCTACTGATCTACAATGAGATGTCTCGTTGGTCCAAATCGCATAGCCTGACCTGCTTCCCCCATGGGGGTGGCTCTAGCACCATGGATTATATGCCGCCATGGAATCACCTTGGGATGTTTTGAACCCAAGACCTCTTGGTCCTAGACAAACATTTACCACTTGAGCTATCTTCTCACTGGCAGCACCATTGGGGTTTCCGGCTCTTATGCAACATATCTGCGACTTCACCATCCATGCTTATCTAGGCTTCACCATATCTTGGACCCCCTTGCCACACACCCCAAGCCCCCCCACATCCGCCTTCATCACATTCACTTTCACCATGACCTTGACTCAATCTACTCTATCACTTACACCGCCACACAATCTACCTCTCTATGGTCTCCACAAACCACACCAAAGGATCAAACCCTAATGAGGTTTCATAGACCCGACATTGTATGCATCGCATGACCAGGACAGGCTGTGACTAGCAACTCAACACCCAACCATACAGTCCTCCGGACTCACCATCGAGCCTTAGGTAGGATTGTTGTGAGCCTTCTTGGTACCAATGACCCCAACCTAGCGTCCCATACCACTAGGCACGTGACATGCGAAAGCTTACAAATGAGGATTGTACTTTGGTAAACAGCTTTTAGAACCTTTGTTCTTGACAATGTATAGCACAATGTAATGAGAATAAGAGTGCAAAGAGAGAAGAGAGACAGTACACAATGTTGGGTCCCAAATACCCTCTAAAGCATATATGGTGTATTTGCTTTATTGAATGAGTAGAATGACTGACAACTGGCTATAGCCTGTAAATAGCCAGGACTGAACTGATCTAGAAACCTTCACTTGGCTGAGGTAACTCTCAGCCTGAAGATGACCCTTGATCTACACCTTCCACCTTGCCCTTAGCCATAGTCACATGGGTCGGGGGACGGGAAGGGGACAGGGAAGCATTCGGGGATGGGAAACGCTTGGAGGTAGGGAACGGGGACGGAGGGTGAGATGGGACGTGTCTCTGGGCATTCACCTCTTCCCACCAAGACCAACCTAAACCCTTGCCCCCAACACAGGCTGCTCGTGCTCACAAGGAAGAGGCCATTGAAGGCTGATGGCAGCTTAGATGGAACTTTGGCACGCTCAAGCCTCAAGAACTTGTGCAGTGTACACACTCCAGAGGAGAGATGGAGGAGAGCAAGTGTGCACAGCAAAGATGGAGGAGAGCAAAAATCACTCAGCAAACTTTGCACTTCAGCCTTTAGACAGGCTTTTTTTTTTACAATAAAACTTGAAACTTGAAAATTAAAACCTAGGAGGCAAAGCCTTCCAAAAATAAAAAATCGTGTTTTTTTCTTCACGTCCCCAAACACAACCCCCGTCCCACAAATTTAAGACGTCCCCTGGTGAGGGACGGCACATGGGACGTCCCCCCTGCAGAGGGATGCATCCCCACGTGAAAGGGAGGCCGGGACGGCATTCCCCCGTCCCCAAGGCCCGGGACGGGCATCCCCTGTGACTATGCCCTTAGCTCCTACTTGCTGTCTAGGCCTTTGAACCCTTGGCACTTGCAGAAATATGAGATGATCTGGACTGGACTGAAGGGTTGATTATATACCCTCTATATGCTCCAGTCGGTTTCTAGAAGGGGTTGTTGGCCTGTTTTAATATGCTCACAACATGCTGAAAAAACAGCCTTTTATGTCATTGCTTTTCACGCGTGTGAGGCAGCTGCATAATCTGCTGGCTGACATGCTGTTGGGCTGGCCAACTGAGCAATGGGCTGGCCCTTGGCTAGCGTCCATGCCAATGTTCAAGCTCTGGCCCCTTTTGAGGTAGATAATGGTGGCTCTTCAAAACTTTTTTTTTTTTTCCGAGAAAAGATCCTTTCATTAGTTATGTAAAAAACGCCCGTAGGGCTACAAAAGAGATCTCTCCTGCTCCTAACAGAGAGAAGAGCAGTGAATACATCATGGCAGCCCGGGAGACTCTCCCTAGGTGCTGCAAAATACAAGCATCAGTCTAAAGGACTGAGCGGCTAAATCATACAATGGGGGGGGGAAAGAGCCAAACAGGTGGCCTGTAGTGCCAACGGGGGGATCCCGTGTGTAGGGTGTAGAACGGGCCGCAGCGCCAAGTGGTATGAAAGGCCTGGCGCCGTAAGATCGCCTCATCCGAGTCTCCCCGGATGCGGTCGTACTGTCCTTGCAGGGTGTGGATCAACTCCTGCCAAATCCCCCGAACAGTCTCTGCTGGTGGCTCTAATCTCCCCTCAAAGGCCGTAAAGCACCGGGCCCTCCAGGTGAACCAGATGGTGAGGCTGCTGAGGAGCTCCCATCGTAAATCCCTCTCCTGTGTCCAGCTGGCGGACGAGAAATCCGGTGCCGGAACCAGGCAAGGCTGGCCCCTAATAAATCTGATGGCCTGACTGCCCTGCTCCATCTCATAGCCCATAGCAGGCCCTGACGAAGTCGACCAAGCAGCGGCACCCCACGTAAACATACCCTCTGGAGAGAGGGGGGCCAGAATACGCAGCATCCGCAGCCAAATCTGCTGTGCCTGAGGGCAGTCCCAAAGGCAGTGTCTCTGTGTCTCCATAGGGTGGCCGCATCGGACGCAGGCCGGCGGAAGACCGCTGTAAACAAGCCAAGTGCCAACTGCTGAGCCCCTGTGGGCGACCAGCCACTGAAAAGCCGAGATCCTGCGGGCCTGTCGACTAGCCCAGAGCCGAGCCCAGAAATCCTCCAGGAACTCCTGTGATAGTCCCTGCAATCGCCAATGCCCCGCTGCCGCTGGAGAAACCGTCCTCCTCGCCGTCAAAATATGCCGTCCCAGCCGAACAGTATACTGGAAAAATGTGATCTCTGTGGCCTCAAGGGATGCATAAGGATCATGCCACTCGTACTCTCCGGGGTCCCACTGTAGCCGGGCCAAGGGGCGCGCGGCATATGCCCAAATGCGCCAATCCGGGAGCACGTCAGCAGGGTCGGGGTCAATATGCCACTTCCGAGAAGCGGCAGCCACTACCCGAATCCTCTGAAAGGTGCACTCTGCAACCAAAGGCGACTCCACCTCCACTCTCTGGAGTCTGCCCTCATCCTGAATCTCATAGTAGAGGCATCTGCCATCCTCACTGCTAGCTCTGACAGCAATCAGGATCTCCAACTGTGTAAAGGCTCCCATCCACCGTGGGGCCACTGGCTCGAGAGGTGTGAACCACTCCTCTGAAAGTGCCTCCTGAATATCATCCCTCATAATCAACCCCCCTCTGAAGTGACTCAGCCTCTCCACCTGGGTCTCCTCTGGTAGACTGCAGAAAGCCTGCCAGTCTCCAAAACTACGAGCTGGGCCTGCCGCTAAAGGTCCCCAGGCTAGACGAGGCCGAGAACCCAGCATATGACCCTGCTCTGTACGAACCGCTGGGCTCCAGATGAGCGGCTGCCTGGCCCGCTCCTCAACACAAGAAGGAGGCCGCTGAGAGAGCCCCGGTCTCAGCAGCTCCCAAGCTCTCAGGATACTCAAAGCAAATCTGTCCTCCCATCCTCTACTGAGGCCTGTCCTCCTCATCTCTATGAAGATCCAGCGAATCTCTGGTGCCCAAGTACCCCCTGCAGGAGGCGCCCGGGCTTGCAGTCGCTGCAAGAGGAGCTCTTTCCAAGGCTCAGCGCCTGGAAGCAACCCCCGAACAATAAGCTTCCCCAATAAGGCTCTACTCTGATCGACTGGATCTATAATGCCCAAACCGCCCTGAGCCAGCGGAAGTGTAATAACTGCCCATGCAACCTTTGCCCGAGCTGGCTGACCGTCCCGCCCAGACCACAGAAAGTTCCTGATCAGCCTCTGTACCTGGCTGATGCAAGAGCTCGAGAAAATCCAGCAAGACGTAATGTACCACATAGTCGCTAACAGCACCTGATTTGCCACCACCACCCTCCCAGCCAAGGATAGTCGAGCTGTACTCCAATACAATAGCTTCTTCCGAATGCTCAGAAGAAGCGGGGCAATCTGCTGCTCAGGTGACAAATCGAGGCCAATCTGGCATCCCAAATACCGCACTGCTGTGCCGGGAGGAATCCATCTAAAACCGGGGTCTGGACTCCATGCCGGAGTGGGAGCACTACTGATCCAAAAGGCCACTGTCTTGCGCCAATTGATCAATGCTCCCGAAGCTGCACTAAAAACCTGGAGCGACTGCTCTGCCCGAATAAGATTGGCCTCTTGGCCATGCAAAAATAAGCCCGTGTCGTCTGCAAACTCAGCATCAAGCAAATCCTCCCCCCGGACTGGGAGCTGAAGTCCTCTCAAACCAACCTCTTCTGCCGACAAATACATACTCATAGCCTCCGCAAAGAAGAGAAAAAGGAAAGGGCCGAGAGGACACCCCTGACGGACTGATCTGGTCAGCTCAAAACTCGGCCCCCGACCTCCTGCAATCAGCACCTGGCTGCGAGCTCTGGAATACAAAGCTGCCACCCCTCTGATCCATCCTGGCTCAAAGCCCAGGCGTAGCATAGTGCCCTCTAAGAATCCCCAATCAACTCTATCGTATGCCTTCTCAAAATCGAGAAGCATCACGACCAAGTCCTCGCCAAGAAACCTAGCTCGGGCCGTCGCCTCCCAGAAAGTAAAGATGTTGTCAAGGATACTGCGCTCCTTGACAAATCCTGTCTGAGTAGCATGAATCAACTCCCCCAGGAAGGGCTGGATCCTCAAACTCAAGGCCTTTGCCAAGACCTTATAGACAGTATTGAGGATCGTAATAGGCCTCCAATGCCGAATATCATCTGTACTCCCTCTCCCTTGGGGATAAGATAGATCAAGCCCTCTGAAAAGCTCTGCGGCATCACCCCAGTGTCCAAAACATGGGGAAAACCCCTGCGGAGGCCTGGCCCCAAAAGGTCCCAATAGCGCATAAAAAAGGCCGGCGTCAGTCCGTCCTCCCCTGGGCAACTATGTCGCGGCAGGACCCTCAAGGCCTCGGCAAGCTCAGTCTCTGACAGAGGCGCACCTAGAACTGTGCGCATATGGTCTGTGACCGTCCTCTGCACATGGGCCCACACAGTCTGTCTGCATACATCTCGATCCTCAGTGGCTGGCTCCGCTGAAAGCAAGTCACTATAAAAAGCAGTGGCAATGGCTCTGATCTCCCCGAGCTCAGTAGCTATCGATCCATCCGGTCTACCAAGCTGGCGAACCCCTGCTCGCGCATGACGGGGTCCAGTGATCTCAAAAAACTCCCCAGTCACTCTATCACCAAGCTGCGTCCACTGAGAGGCCTGACGACGATAGTAAAACTCATGTCTTTGCTCCTCTGCCTCTCTAACCTCCTGGCGGGCCTGGCTCAGCTGGGACGCCACCCACTCACATGCTGGCTGCTGCTCCTGAAGGCGCTGTAGCGAAGCAAGGCTGCGTCTCAGCCGTTGCTCCCGCTCGCGAATCTCTCCCAGTCGTGTCAAAGCTGCAGCGTGCAGAAAAGAGCTAAGATCAATGAGTCCCTGGGCACACTGGCCCGCTGCATCCTGGTCAGAGCACTGACTATCATGCCAGATCCTCTCAATGTCCTCAGCGAGACTGGGGTCTGCAAGTACCCGCTCTGGGATCCTCAACTGCAAGCTGGGCTCCCGTGTCCCCTCCTCCAAAGTCAATATAACTGGCGCATGATCTGAAAATGAGGTGCCAGCAAGAATGCCGACGGAGCCCCCTCGCTCCCCCAACCAATCGCCCACATAAAAGCGATCAATCCGAGATAGATTAGTCCCTCCCTGCCGGCGATCCGACCGAGAGAAACTTAGACTGTCCTGAGACTGGGAGAAAGCCCCATGCTGCCATGCATCAGTGATCCTCAGTGACATGCAAAACCGGTCCCAAGCTGCAAGCTCCGTGCCGTGCACTGTAACATGACTGCCTCCCACCCTATCTGCCGGGTCCTCAAGCATGTTGAAGTCTCCCCCAACACACCAATGTGCGGCCTCTGGCAATGCATCTGTAACCTGAGTCCAGAACTCTGCTCTGGCACTAGCATGATTGGGCGCATAGATGTTGAGCACACCCAATAGCTCATCATGCATCCGCAGAATGACATACTGTGCTCTACCAGGCACAATGATCCCTCGATCCACAATGGCCTGCCGCCATGCATCTGCAATAACCATGCATACTCCTCCCTGTCCACCCAAAGGACCAAACCCTGCAGACCAGAAAGTGTCCCATCTACCAGGCATCACCGAACCATATCTCCGGATCCTGCTCTCACCCAAGTGGTGCTCCTGCATCATCAGAATGTCAATGCTGCCACCAACCAGGCATCTCTGTAGCTCCTGCCTCAAGCAGCCTCGATAGCGTATAAAGTGTGCTCCGCCAAGGCCCTGTACATTCCATGAGATGATCCTCATGGATGTCCTACTGAGGTGGATGCTGTCTCAGCCGTGCGGCGAGCCTTCGCAAGCGGCTTGGATGGAGAGTAGTCCCCATCCGAACGGCTGCGAGTCTGCCCACCCGGTGTACAGGAGAAACCCGGATCAGGCGCCAGTGGCTGTGACCCATGGCGACTGCCTCCTGCTCTGACATAGTAACCTCGTGGATACTCACATATCTTGGGTCGCGTGCCAAATCTGCAACTATGCGCACGACCAAATGCCGAATCCCGGATGTATCCACACTCCCGGGATCCAAGAAAAAATGAGCCAACTCCCAAAGTCGGCCTATCACATCTGTAACCTCCAAATCGCTCATGTGATGAGAAAACTCAACTGCCTGAGTCTTCAACGTGCTGAGAGCGAGCTCTAGAGTCCACTCCCGGTCACAAGGTCCACATAGAGGGAACGAGAAGGCCACCGCTGAGTCTAGTGCCTCCTCCCCGCGGGCCGGAGGTATCACTACATGCACTCGGATGGGTGCTGGCTCATGGGGGCCCTCTGCTCCAAAAAGCCGTGTAAAGGTATAATCAAACGCCTCCGAGCGCTGTCGAATGCCGAGGCGACTCAGCCGACTGCGGATAGATGAAATCCGTGAGGCCCTAATCGGCATAGGTCTCCTCTGTGATGCTCGAGCGAGGTCAGTGCTCAGCGCCCTCCGGACTGCAGGTGAGCGCCAGGGAACTGCCAGGACCTCCCGGGAAGGCGAGGCGGGCGGAGGGGGAGGAGGGGGAGGCGAGGGAGGAGGAGAGGGAGCCGCTGCCGAGACCGGAGCGGGGGCGGGAGGAGGCGATGGTGGACGCGAGGCGGTGGGAGGGGGTGGGTGTGGGGGAGGTGAAGGAGGGGGAGCTGGCATCTCCTGGTCCTCGGTCGCTGCAGGGGTCTCCTCCTGAAGGGGAGCAAATCTGTTCCTCACGGGAACCCAGTGAGGCTGAGACTGTGGCTGCTGCTGCAGCGGTATCTGGGCGCGCTACTGTGGCTGTCTCCCTCGACGGCGCCCCTGTCCAGGCTGCCACTCCGAGGTCTCTGTGGCCTGAGCAGGTGTCCCTGAGGCAGCCTGCCGAGCCGAATCTGTGGACGGGCCATCCGTGGCCTGCTGCTGTGGTGAGGGTCGAGGTCTCCTGCGATTGGCCAAATGACCGACCTGCCTGCAAATGAAGCACTGGTTCGAGAGCCCCGAGAACTCCACTCTCTGATCTATCCACCCCCCCCCTATCCTAGGTAGCTGAATGACCTTAGGAAGGGAGGAGATGTCAGATACCAACACTCTGACCGAAGGTAGCCCAGCTGCTCTGGCCACCACTGAAGCTGCTGAGGGGCCCGTCTCAAGAACCGAGCCCACCAATGCTCCGAGCCTGGAGAGGAGCGGAAGATACTCCCGGCGGAGACCAGGGAAACAAACTGTAATATGGAAGAGGCGCTCTCCCTGCTCCGCCGCAGCTGGGTCAAATCCATGCTGCCAAGGCCTGAAGAAAGCCCGAGCACCCCTGATATCCAGAGGACTCATGGCAAGGACCTTGGCAACGCTCTGGGCGGCCTCGAACTCGATCTGATAATGTCCCCGGCCCAAGAGCTGTACATCCAGGATCTTGCCCACATCTGCAAGAAGGCGAGCCTGAAGTAGATCCCTGATCTCCCCTCTGCTGGGGCGAGTGCCGACTATACGGCAGATGGTGGAGTGAGCCTGAAGGCGTTCCACCTCTGCGGTGAGGCTCGCTTCCTCTTCCGGCGAAAGAGAAAGCCTGATGGGGATGACCTCGGGGGCGGGCGAGGGGGCTGCGGAAGAGTCCCTCTAAGGCGAGGCGGGAGGAGTCTCCATCAGAGTCTGAAGCTCAAGCGAAGGCGAGGCGAAAGCGGAAAACCTGCAAGAAGCGGGCTGCACACCGAGAGGCGGAAGGACGGATGACGATGAGGAAAAAAAACAAAAACACCCCCCAAGGGGTGAGAAGCAGCACGACAGAGGAGGGAGGGGGGGGGGGGGAACGGAGGAGAGGCCCAGAGGGGGGGGGCGGCGACAACGCGAGGAGGAGGGGGGCGGGGCGCTGCTGATGGGAGGCGGGCGTGAAGAGGCGAAGAGGCGGGGGGGCGAACTGGCGGCAGCGGGGAGGGAGGGCGAACAGGCGGCAGCGGGGAGGGAGGGCGAAATGGCGAAGAGGGGAGGGGGGGCGAACTGGCGAAGAGGGGGGGGAGGCGCAGCAGCGAGGAAGGAGGGGGGGCGGCGCAGCAGCGAGGAAGGAGGGGGGGGGCGAAGCGGCGAGCAGAGGGGAGCAAGCGGGGGGCGGAAGGAAGAAAGGCCGCGAGGAGGGGGGGGGAGCGATGGCGCGCAGAGCAGGGGGAGGCGGGAGCTTCAGCGAGCGAAATTGAGCAAGGTGGCTCTTCAAAACTTGTCTCTCTTGAACCTAGATTGGTGCGTGTGCATCTGGATTCTGGATCGAAGCCTCATAAATGCCTAGAACACCTCTACATCATTCTAGAGGGTTACAAAGACGCAGGGGAATGCAGTGCCTTAATGTGAGGGATGTGCACACCTGACTATGACCATAGTTTTTTTCATACTCGTATGGAAAATATTCCATACTTCCATACCCATACGCATACGTATGGTCACGTATGGAAAACTTTTCATACTCGAGCCAAAAAAGAAAATGTTTTGCATCTTTTCTAGACATAGAGATTAATTGTCAATGTGTGAAAGTCATGATGGATGAAACATGGTCAATTTGTGAAAACCATGATAGACCATCTATCATGGCTTTCACATATTTTGAGTCTCTCGTGGTTCACTTCTTTGAAAATGGCATGTCTACCCTTTAATTTAAGAATCCAGTATGAAATCCCACGTATGGAATTTCTCCAAGGTTTGAACCATATTCTCATATACGTATGTCGTATGGTTGCCGTATAAAAAAACTATGCCTACAGGTGACAGGTTTTGGCATTTGCCCACTCCACACTCCCTAGTCCCTAGGGATGTAACATGTTACATGATACATCATTGATCGTACATGTATGATGTAAACAAGTTACAGTAATATAAAGTCTCGAGTTTGGATTCTGGCTCTACATCATTTATGTTTTTTCTAATCCCAAAATCTTTTTAGTTTCAAGTTTCTTGGTTTTTTGTGTCATATGTAGCATGTTTTTCCTTAAATTTCGGGTGCCGTATGGTATCCAACGTATGGAATTTCTTGGGGATGTGAACCGTACTTTTTTCTATTTTCATACCCATATGCGTTTGCCGTATGGTTGCCGTATGGAAAAACTATGACTATGACCATGTACGGGACTTGTACACCTGACCATGACATTGTGCCACCCTCCCACACCCGACGGATCCGCAGAGCCTTCTACAAGCTAACCCCATGCCCGATATCCTTGATGCCCCCCCCCCCCCCTCCACAGGTTGTATAATGATGATGATCCCACTTTGTATCATATGGCCCAGATTTGACATTCCTAGCTCATAGCTCTAGTCTTTGTTTTCTTTTGTACCATGATGAGATTACATGGACACTATTGTATCACTTTTGGTCTCATAGACCCATTGGGTCTTTTGAAGACGTTTAATACAGGAGGATTAGAGCCATCATCTCCCACCACCACAAGACTTTCTCCCACCGGCCCAACTTTACTACATTGGGAGCCATGTTCCAAAGTCCCATGCGCAAATTTTAGGGAAATATGAGAGCTGTACAGATCTGACATTTCAAGTTTTCAACTCTTATTAGTTTCTTTGATTTTTTATTTTTAGTACCCATGATGATGTATTTCATGGACATGATGTAACCTTTTGGTCTCATAAGTCATTTTGGCCTTTTGTAGACATGAATACAACTCTCTCTCTCTCTCTCTAGTTGCTGCTTCCGGATGCTCCCTACTACTGATGTATTGTAGGGCTAGATAGAGAGGGATTCAGACCACTCACACAGGTGATACAGTTTGAGGATCAAAGGTGCTTGGGAATGTACTTGATGGAGCTCAGATGACACAGGGATGTAGTGTTGAGGCCGCATGTTGAGAGACAGCCCCAGCTCCAACACGACACCTCACAGAGAGCCGTCACAAATTTCTTTGTGGTACATACATCCACGTCGGAATCTACTGCCCACAACAGTTCCTCTACTACGACATCAGAGCCCACCACTCGTACCCACGTTCTAGCTCCACGCCCCAGAGGAGTTCTTAGTGAGAGAGCTTCTTAGTGAGAGAGCTCAATCCATTCTGCGAGCCACACGTCCCCGACCTAGAGCATCAAGACCCTCCACCACACAGAGACGGATTCGTGAGGTTCTCCGCCGACATATCACGCTCCCATCACAAAGGCCTGACATTCACTCCACCATCAGATCGGTTCTGGCCGAGGCAGGTATTGACATTAGCTGATCACAGCATATCTCACTCTATACAGCATCATCTGTTGATCACATGTACTGTCAGATGTTTTCATTTTACTTTTTCTTTCAGTTTTCCATGGCTCAGTTTATCCATGGTACCATTGTATTACTTTTGGTCTCATAGGCCCTTGGGGTCTTCCGTAGACGTTAATATAACTTTCTCTCTCTCTCTCTCTCTCTCTCTCTCTCTCATTTCACATGACCTCACTATTCACTATACATGTAGGGCCCATGTAGTAAACAGGGCTTTTTTGACTTTTTTTAAACGTTTATGATCTAGGATTTACAATGGAACATATGCAATACTTTTCACAGACCCATTGGGTCTTTAGTGGACGTTAATAAAATCTCCTCCTCCTCCCTCTTGCTGCTGCTGCTTCTTCTTCTTCCTCTTTGTCTTCTTCTTCTTCTCTTTCCTCTTGCTTCCTCTTCTTATTCTTCCTCTCCTCCTGCTGCTTTTCCTCTTCTATTACTTCTTCTTTTTCTTCATCCTACTTCTCCTTCCTCCTCCTCCTTCTCCTCCTCCTCCTTCCTCCTGCTGCTGCTGCTTCTCCTTCTTCTTCTTCTTCCTCCTCCTACTGCCACTTCTCCTTCTCCCTCCTCCTCCTCCTCCTCCTGATGTTTCTCCTTCTCATTCATAGGACATGGACACCACCAGAGACACTCCCCTACAGAGACAATTTTCTCACAATGACCAGAAAAATCCATCACATGCACGCAAGATTTCCATGGGCCAGATCAGGGTATCGTTAGAATTCAGAATGAGGCTGGGAGAGAGGTTGCATCAATGTGAGAGCATGACGAGCTACGAATATGCAAGGTATGTGACATGCATGGGATTGAGACTGAGGAGCACACTATCATTTGATATCCATCAGTCTACAAAATCAGAGGCCACTTCTTTTGTTAATTCAAAGAGAAGTTTGGTCCTGTTTGCCAAATCATGGAGTATATGGACTAGAGACGTGTGGCATTTTTCTCCCATGAGATAGGGAAACTCAGGAGCAAACGTATGATGGAGGTGTGAGAACTAAGGCCAAACGCTCTCTCAGAATATTGGACAGCAATGCCAACCTGAGTCGCCGAATAATGAGGAGCACACACAAGCACACCCAACTAGAGAACACCTTGAGAGACCACCACCCAAAAAGACCTCATCACGACCTCAACACAGTTAGCTGCATCTGAATGACTACACACAGGACATACTCACAACTTAGGATTGCATGAGGTAAATGGTGTATTAAACCACCAAAAAGAGGTCCTAGCAATTGGAAAGCCAAGACTCATGCATCAAATTTACAAAGAAACTCTAGCCGAACCTAACAGTTAAGGAACATTGATTTTGAATTCATGTCTCTAGAGAGTTGCTCCAAACAAGGGCCATACAAGACTTGAAGCATGTGAATCCAGAAAACAAACATATCCATGTATGCATGCACATAGGTGACTTTGGCCATTTGTTTCACAAATCTTATTGAACTAATAATTTCAATTATACAGAGCTTTGAAAGCCTTACCTTTTCATCATCAGTGACTTTGTTTAAATTTTGGGATACATTTGCTGTTGGGCTGCTTACTTTTCCAACTTTTACTCGCACAGGACTGCTCAAATATTCCTGGAAACCCCCTCCTCAAAAAGAAAATCCATGAGGACAAATTCAGTTCTGCAGACAGCATATTTAATATCAAACTGCAGATGCCTTGTTTGTGGCACTGGATGTATTAAGGTGAAATCTGCGAGTACCTGAGCTAAGGCTTCTATCTCTTCTGGCATAGTGGCACTAAACAGGAGCGTTTGATGTTTTTTGGGTAGATTCTTCATGACCTACAAAAAGAGTGCACTGCTGAGAAAGAAGACCTCTTAATATCCATGAAAACCCTGTGTTAAATTCTTCACCTCTCTGATTTGAGGTTCAAATCCCATATCAAGCATTCTGTCAGCTTCATCGAGAACAACATAGGATACTCTTGACAAGGAACTATTGCCTTGCTGAAGGTGATCTATAAACCTTCCAGGTGTAGCTACCACCACTTCCACCCCAGCTCTTAGCTCTGATCTCTGAATTTTTTTAAAAAAAATCTGCATCAGCTCAAGAAGCAACATTGTCTGGACAAAGCGCACTGCCTCCATAGCATCTTTACCTACCTGCTCTCCAATATTTGTTCCACCAACAACAATTGCTGTCCGAAAATTGTCAAGAGACCTACTAAAGGCCTTCACCTGTACAGAAGTACAAAGCAATAGAGTAGCATTAACATTGGCAGTACACCCCTTGTGAAGCTACAAAGCATCACCATTCGTGATTCAAAAATCATAAGCAGAAACTTTAAAGAAGCTCAATGCTGAGATCACACCATGTCACTTATCATTGGCTTATCATTGGCATTTGTATTGATGAATCTTTGAAAGGCTCTACTAAACAAAAACTTGAAAGCATGATCCCTAGCCTTTGCAATACCCAAGATATGTACATATTATTAATGGCTAATCTCATTTACAACATGGAATTTGAAATCCCTGGATGCAGGTACTTGTCCTACAATCAGGTAACCGCCTACTGCTGCAACATGAAGTCCCATCAAAAAGCAGCTAAATAGCAGCCAAACCATTGTCAGAAAATGAAAAAGATTTAGCCCAAGCATGCACGTCTACTAAACCTGTATAAATTGCCCAATCAAAAAACCATTGTCAAAAAATCAAAAGATTTAGCCCAATCGTGCATGTCTTGTATAAATTGCCAATCCTTTCATCCGGCTATGCTGAGCACAGGTCCCTAAATCATTGCCTTGTAGTCAGGACATACTATCTCTCTAGTATATGCTAAAAATAGTGCCTGGTCACATGTGAACCACATATTTGAAACACAAGTAGATTTCCAGCTACTAAGAAAAAGCCATCAACTTTATCTTACAAGCCAGTTATAACTATTCTTAGACAAAATCAAAACACAAGGATGAACAATGAACAAGGCTTTAATAAACAAATCAGCGATGCGGCATGCCCTACCTCTTTCTCAATCTGCTGTGCTAGCTCCCTTGTGGGAGCAAGCACCAGGGCCAAAGGCCCATCTCCATGCCGTACAGGAGGCTGCGCCAAGCAATGCTGCACAGTTATTGCAAAACAAGAAAAGTCAGAGCCAAAACAAGTTTAACATTCATACTAAAGTGGCCTTCATGAAACCAAACATCTGCATCATCAAACTAAACAGATTACTCATTCAAATCCAAGTTACCTGAATCATTGGGATTGAAAAGGCTGCGGTTTTGCCACTTCCTGTCTCTGCACAGCCAAGCAAATCTCTTCCACTCAATGCTCCAGGCATTGCTTGTGCCTGGATAGGTGTAGGTGTGGTGTACTGGTGAAATGCAATATCTTTCATGACACTTGCATGAAGACACTGTATTAAAACAAAAAGTAACAAGTCATAAGCTGAGATACATTGAAATGTAAAAGGGAAAATTGTAAGCCATTCATCATTAGATGAGTGGAAGATCTCGTATGCACCATGTCTTCAAAAGTCTCCACGGGTGCTGGGGCAGGAGGTGTCCCTGCTGTAATCTCAACGTCTACATTCAATCGGGCCCTCATCTCAGCAATCTGCACAGTAAAATACCAAAACATACTTCAATTATGTTTACTGGTCAAAGAACCTTTTTTTAATGAGAAAAAAAACATACAAATCCACAAGGGTTGAATGATAACCATGGAGCTCCACATTCATTAAAACTATAGTTTCCAGCATTTCATGGAACGTGTTTCCAAAACGTTTCATACCTTTAAAAACGTTTCAAAAACATTTTGTATCTTTACGAGGGTAAAAGAGCCCAAAATCCCATAATTGTTCTAGAAACGTCCTAAAAGTTAAAACCCCTGTGAATGTAAAAAACGTGTAAAATTTGTCTATCTTTACAATTTTCAATCATGAAAATCAAGCATTTTGCATTGTGAAATCTAATTCCTGATTGGTTATTCTCGTCGAAGCTTTGAGTTGAGTTACAAAAAGGTAATCTAGAGCCCGAACTTTACTACACATGCCTTTAAGGTGGGTTTTCGCAACAAGCACATGCTAGGGATGGCACCTACACAAAAGGAGAAGCAATGTACATTTTCTTTGTTTTCTTGTATGCGGCAGGTTGCCATTTGATAGCAATCCCCTTTTTTTAAAGACTTGCAGCTCAAAATCAGATATGAAACGTTTTCAAAACATTTCATACTTTTCAAAAGGTGCATTTTGTACTTTTCAAATTGCAACTATGATTAGAACCTTCCAAGAAATGTGCATACAGAGCAAGTCCTCAGCTTATTCACAGGCTTCAACCCCATGTACACAGCCTCTATACTTGACAAAGCAACCATTGGTTTCTTCTTGTTGCTCCAGCTATCCCAAAAGAAAACATAAAACCACCAGTAGATCTCTTATCAGAGACACTACCAGTCCAATCTACATTTGTATACCCATGTACCTGTACCTATACTCCTACCTCATAGAAAAGTCCATATTGTACTCTAGACTTTATGTCCCTGAGTACCCTCCTAGTTGCATCCAAGTTGATTTCCTCGGAGCCTGCATAAACTGATTCACCAATCCAACAACATATCTCAAATCTGGCCTAGTGACATGTCATGGTTAGACAATATGCATAATGAACACCACCTCTAGCTAAATTTACGTGCTCATTAGTCAATCATAGCTGAAGTTGATAGATCAAAATAGCCAATAGGAATTAACCATCTTACCTCCTATTGTGTCTTTACTCCCGAGGCCTTAAAAGGTCAGATCAGTCAACATGTACAAGTAAAGTAGCTTAATTTGCTAGTTTTTTTTTTTTCCGAGAAAAGATCCTTTCATTAGTTATATAAAAACGCCCGTAGGGCTACAAAAGATCTCTCCTGCTCCTAAGAGAGATAGAGCAGCGAATACATCATGGCAGTCCGGGAGACTCTCCCTAGGTGCTGCAAAATACAAGCATCAGTACAAAGAACTGAGCGGCTAAATCATACAATAAGGGGGGGGGGGGGGGGGGGGGGGGAAGCCAAACAGGTGGCCTGTAGTGCCAGCGGGGGGATCCCGTGTGTAAGGTGTAGAAAGGGCCACAGCGCCAAGTGGTGTGAAAGGAGCCTCTCCACCTGGATCTCCTCTGGTAGACTGCAGAAAGCCTGCCAGTCTCCAAAACTACGAGTTGGGCCTGCCGCTAAAGGTCCCCAGGCTAGACGAGGCCGAGAACCCAGCATATGACCCTGCTCCGTGCGAACCGCTGGGCTCCAGATGAGCGGCTGTCTGGCCCGCTCCTCAACACAAGAAGGAGGCCGCTGAGAGAGCCCCGGTCTCAGCAGCTCCCAAGCTCTCAGGATGCTCAAAGCAAATCTGTCCTCCCATCCTCTACTGAGGCCAGTCCTCCTCATCTCTATGAAGATCCAGCGTATCTCTGGTGCCCAAGTACCCCCTGCTAGGGGCGCCCGAGCCTGTAGTCGCTGCAAGAGGA
Source organism: Cibotium barometz (assembly GCF_041138505.1). Classification (NCBI taxonomy): domain Eukaryota; kingdom Viridiplantae; phylum Streptophyta; class Polypodiopsida; order Cyatheales; family Cibotiaceae; genus Cibotium; species Cibotium barometz. The sequence continues at coordinate 34,359,705 of NC_141049.1, read as the reverse complement.
GCTCTTTCCAAGGCTCAGCGCCTGGAAGCAACCCCCGAACAATAAGCTTCCCCAATAAGGCTCTACTCTGATCGACTGGATCTATAATGCCCAAACCGCCCTGAGCCAGCGGAAGTGTAATAACTGTCCATGCAACCTTTGCCCGAGCTGGCTGACCGTCCCTCCCGGACCACAGAAAGTTCCTGATCAGCCTCTGTACCTGGCTGATGCAAGAGCTCGAGAAAATCCAGCAAGACGTAATGTACCACATGGTCGCTAATAGCACCTGATTTGCCACCACCACCCTCCCAGCCAAGGATAGTCGAGCTGTACTCCAATACAATAGCTTCTTCCGAATGCTCAGAAGAAGCGGGGCAATCTGCTGCTCAGGTGACAAATCAAGGCCAATCTGGCATCCCAAATACCGCACTGCTGTGCCTGGAGGAATCCATCTAAAACCGGGGTCCCTGCTCCATGCCGGAGTGGGAGCACTACTGATCCAAAAGGCCACTGTCTTGCGCCAATTGATCAATGCTCCCGAAGCTGCACTAAAAACCTGGAGCGACTGCTCAGCCCGAATAAGATTGGCCTCATGGCCATGCAAAAATAAGCCCGTGTCGTCTGCAAACTCAGCATCAAGCAGGTCCTCCCCCCGGACTGGGAGCTGCAGTCCTCTCAAACCAACCTCTTCTGCCGTCAAATACATACTCATAGCCTCCGCAAAGAAGAGAAAAAGGAAAGCGGCGAGAGGACACCCCTAACGGACTGATCTGGTCAGCTCAAAACTCGGCCCCCGTCCTCCTGCAATCAGCACCTGGCTGCGAGCTGTGGAATACAGAGCTGCCACCCCTCTGATCCATCCTGGCTCAAAGCCCAGGCGAAGCATAGTGCCCTCTAAGAAACCCCAATCAACTCTATCGTATGCCTTCTCAAAATCGAGAAGCATCACGACCAAGTCCTCGCCAAGAAATCTAGCTCGGGCCGTCGCCTCCCAGAAAGTAAAGATGTTGTCAAGGATACTGTGCTCCTTGACAAATCCTGTCTAAGTAGCATGAATCAACTCCCCCAGGAAGGGCTGGATCCTCAAACTCAAGGCCTTTGCCAAGACCTTGTAGACAGTATTGAGGATCGTAATAGGCCTCCAATGCCGAATGTCATCTGATACTCCCTCCCCCTTGGGGATAAGATAGATCAAGCCCTCTGAAAAGCTCTGCGGCATCACCCCAGTGTCCAAAACATGCTGAAAGCCCCTGCGGAGGCCTGGCCCCAAAAGGTCCCAATAGCGCATAAAAAAGGCCGGCGTCAGTCCGTCCTCCCCTGGGCAACTATGTCGCGGCAGGACCCTCAAGGCCTCGGCAAGCTCAATCTCTGACAGAGGCACACCTAGAACTATACGCATATGGTCTGTGACCCTCCTCTGCACATGGGCCCACACAGTCTGTCTGCAAACATCTCGTGGCTGGCTCCGCTGCAAGCAGGTCACTATAAAATGCAGTAGCAATGGCTCTGATCTCCCCGAGCTCAGTAGCTACCGATCCATCCGGTCTACCAAGCTGGAGGACTCCTGCTCGCGCATGACGGGGTCCAGTGATCTCAAAAAACTCTCCAGTCACTCTATCACCAAGCTGCGTCCACTGAGAGGCCTGACGACGATAGTAAAACTCATGTCTCTGCTCCTCTACCTCTCTAACCTCCTGGCGTGCCTGGCTCAGCTAGGACGCCACCCACTCACATCCAGGCTGCTGCTCCTGAAGGCGCTGTAGCGAAGCAAGACTGCGTCTCAGCCGTTGCTCCCGCTCGCGAATCTCTCCCAGTCGTGTCAAAGCTGCAGCGTGTATAAAAGAGCTAAGATCAATGAGTCCCTGGGCACACTGGCCTGCTGCATCCTGGTCAGAGCACTGACTATCATGCCAGATCCTCTCAATATCCTCAGCGAGACTGGGATCTGTAAGTACCCTCTCTGGGATCCTCAACTGCAAGCTGGGCTCCCGGGTCCCCTCCTCCAATGCCAATATAACTGGCGCATGATCTGAAAATGAGGTGCCAGCGAGAATGCCGACGGAGCCCCCTCGCTCCCCTAACCAGTCGCCCACATAAAAGCGATCAATCCGTGATAGATTAGTCCCTCCCTGCCGGCGATCCGACCGAGAGAAACTAGGACTGTCCTGAGACTGGGAGAAAGCCCCATGCTGCCATGCATCAGTGATCCTCAGTGACATGCAAAACCGGTCCCAAGCTGCAAGCTCCGTGCCGTGCACTGTAACATGACTGCCTCCCACCCTATCTGCCGGGTCCTCAAGCATGTTGAAGTCTCCCCCAACACACCAATGTGCGGCCTCTGGCAATGCATCTGTAACCTGAGTCCAGAACTCTGCTCTGGCACTAGCATGATTGGGCGCATAGATGTTGAGCACACCCAATAGCTCATCATGCATCCTCAGAATGACATACTGTGCTCTACCAGGCACAATGATCCCTCGATCCACAATGGCCTGCCGCCATACATCTGCAATAACCATGCATACTCCTCCCTGTCCACCCAAAGGACCAAACCCTGCAGACCAAAAAGTGTCCCATCTACCAGGCATCACCGAACCATATCTCCGGATCCTGCTCTCACCCAAGTGGTGCTCCTGCATCATCAAAATGTCAATGCTGCCACCAACCAAGCATCTCTGAAGCTCCTGCCTCAAGCAGCCTCGATAGCGTATAAAGTGTGCTCCGCCAAGGCCCTGTACATTCCATGAGATGATCCTCATGGATGCCCTGCTGAGGTGGATGCTATCTCAGCCGTACGGCGAGCCTTCGCAAGCGGCTTGGATGGAGAGTAGTCCCCATCCGAACGGCTGCGAATTGTTGGAGGAGAATGACTCAAACACAAGAGCTTTAGCCAAGGAAGTGCAGAGGAGATAGAGAAGAGTGAGAGTGAGAGAGAGAGAGAGAACTCACACAATGCTCAAGAATATCTTGAATGTCTTATTGAGGCTCAAGGGAGACCTCGTATTTATAGTGATACAAGGGTATGGGCGGGCGCCCAACTTATGGGGCGCCCGGCGGACCAAATACAAAGAATGCCGTTACAAGGCCCAAATGGGGGCCAAATGTACAAGTAAATATATGGCCGCGAAGCTCTCGAAAAGAGCTACGCGATGATCAAGGTCCGGAGGCGAAACTGGGACTTTATACCCAACAACCTCCCACTTAAAGGGCCAGTGAAGCTCCTCTAAGCTATGTAACTCCCACCCGCTGTAGACACATATCAAGCTGTGCTTTTGGCAAACTTTTGGTGAGAGCATCTGCAGGGTTCTCATGAGTGCCAATCTTGACCAAACTGACCAAACCATCATCTAGCACCTGTCTGATGAAGTGGTACCGTACATCAATGTGTTTGGTACGAGCATGAAACATGGCATTCTTAGCCAGGTATATGGCACTCTGGCTATCACAACCAAGGACCGGAGCCCTCTCTGGCAATCCAAACTCCGTGACAAGGCGTGCTAACCAAATGGCCTCCTTAGAAGCCTCTGTGACGGAGATGTACTCGGCCTCAGTAGTAGAAAGTGCTACTATCCTCTGGAGTCTAGAGCACCAAGAAACAGCACCACCTGCAAGAGTATAGATGTACCCACTAGTAGACTTGCGGGTATCAGAATCACCTGCCATGTCTGAATCACAATAACCCTGCACCTCAAGTGGACCTTTACCATACATAAGGCATTTCTTCTGTGTCCCCTTCAAGTACCTCAAAATAGACTTTATAGCATCCCAATGTGCTTTGCCAGGGTTGGACATAAAACGACTGACTACTCCCACTGAATGAGCAATGTCTGGCCGTGTAGCAACCATAGCATACATAAGAGATCCACAAGCAGAAGCATAAGGGATCCCACGCATAGTACTGGCTGCATCATCATCTTTTGGGCAATCATCCTTGGATAGTTTAACATAGGGCTGCAATGGAGCACCCAAAGGCTTAGAATCAGCCATGTTAAATCTATCAAGGACTTTCTGGATATACTTCTCCTGTGAGAGGAAAAGCAACTTCTGTGCTCTGTCCCGTCTAATCCGAAGACCCAAAATATGTTCAGCTGAACCCAAGTCCTTCATAGCAAAAGCTGACTTCAGCTGGTCCTTAAGAGCTTCCAAAATGCTCTTATTCTTCCCTGCAAGAAGCATGTCATCAACATACAGCACAAGTATCACTGGGCTGCCATCTGCATCAGTTTTAGTATACAAGCAATGATCTGCATGGCTACGATTAAACTTTTGGTTAAGCATGAAAGCATCAAACTTTTTGTACCACTGCCTCGGGGCTTGTTTCAGCCCATAGAGACTACGCTTCAGCTTACAAACCAGATGTTCTTTGCCAGGAATGACAAAGCCTTCAGGCTGCTTCATATACAGCTCTTCATCTAAATCACCATGTAAGAAAGCTGTCTTTACATCCATCTGATACAGTTCTAAATCCAAAACAGCAGTGAGAGCAAACAAAACACGAAGGGTGGTCATTTTGACCACAGGAGAGAAGACCTCCTGAAAATCAATCCCTTCCTTCTGAGCATAGCCCTTAGCAACAAGGCGGGCTTTATACTTAGGCTGGCCGTCAACTGTCTTGACTTTGTACACCCACTTGTTAGGAATAGCCTTCCTTCCTTTGGGCAACTCAACCAAGTCCCAAGTGTCATTTGCATGTAGAGACTTAATCTCCTCCTGCATAGCATGCTCCCACTTGTTTCGGAGTTCACAAGACTTAGCCTCTTTGAAAGTAAGAGGCTCACCCTCATCTGTAAGCAAAACATGTTGCAAAGAGAGATCAAAACGCTGAGGTTCCCTCCGAAAGCGAGTAGACCTCCGTACCCAATGATCATTGGCTGGTTGGGGGTCAATATCGGGAGGAATCATAATTTCAGCATCAAAAGGCTGCGGGTTTTCACGAACAGCCTGATTTTCAGCATATAGGGGTTGCTGCCCTACACCTCCAGGAGCATGAAGCGGCTGTCCAACCTCTTCTGGCTCAAATATCACGGACTCATTATGTTCAGCCCTTTGTGAAGCATCCTGGGGCTCATTTTCAGCATCAATGGGTGGCTGCCCTTGCTGAAATTTGACCTTTTTCTGATCACCATGAGAGGCACAAACATTACGGAGCAGCTTTGCCTCATAAAATACAACATCCCGGCTGCGAACCACTTTGTTGGTTGATGGCAACCACACACGGTAGCCCATCTCACCTTCATCACCGTAGCCAACGAAGGTGCCCTTCTCGGACTTAGCATCAAGCTTGTTCCGGTCTTCCTTGCGGATATGCACATATGCATCACAACCAAAGATGCGTAAGTGGGCATATGAGGACGGTTTGCCAGACCAAACCTCCTCAGGGATTCCACCTTTCAAAGCTGTGTGTGGAGATCGATTGCAAACATGAACTGCAGTTTTCAAGGCTTCTCCCCAAAAATCCTGAGAGAGATTAGCTGTGGACAGCATGCATCGAATTCTTTCACACAGTGTACGATTATACCTTTCAGCCACACCATTTGAAGAGGGGCTATAGGGGGGTGTAAGTTCCCTCTTAATGCCATTATCATCACAAAATTTCTGAAATTTAGTACTAACAAACTCACCCCCATTGTCAGTGCGTAAGCATTTAATCTTCACTCCTGTTTGAGTATGAACAAATGCATAAAACTTTTGAAATGCAGCAAAAGCATCATCCTTAGATTTCAACAAAGTGATCCATACTTTTCGTGAGTGATCATCCACAAAAGACACAAAGTACTTTGAACCACCTTTAGATTTAATGGGCATGCTGCACACATCAGAGTGGACCAAGTCCAGCTTTTCAGCCTTGCGAGAGGCACGAGAGGAGTAAGAACTCCTATTCTGTTTCCCATACAAGCAATCATTACAAAAATCAAGCTTGCTTCCTTTTGCATCAAACTTGTTCAAGGAGGACAAAATGGAGAGACCCTTATGGCTCATGTGGCCAAGTCTCTTATGCCAAAGCTCCATGTGGGAGCGTACCTCTGCAAAAGCAATAAACTTACCAGACAAAGCCTGACCATGAAGGCTATATAATGTGTCACCAGCCTGGACATTTCCCAGTCTGAAAAGGGGTCTGGTGGACTCCAAGATGCTTAAATATTTGGAAAGTACAAGCTTTGGGAATGGGGGATTATCCTAGAATACAAAGAACCACACTCCTAAAATTTAGGAGAGTTGCTATTTTTGGCCCGACTCCGATGGAAATTCTGTTCGCGTCATTACATCTGGAATTGAGCAGATACCAAGAGTTGGCAAAGTGCCTATGACAGAATGTCTACCATTTGGGATATTTTTAGAGGTAAAGATTATGGAAGGACCCATCTCTTAGATTGGGACATGTGGCAAGAAAGTGGACCAAAGTGAGACAAGTGGCCTGACACTTGTTAGAAAAAGGATCAAAGTGAGACAAGTGGCCTCACACTTGTCATTGTAGCCTTCTCTTGCCATTTTAGCTCATGGGAGGCCTAAATCTATAAATTGGAGCCCTCTCTCTTCATTAATGGAGGCTTTCTTGCTGCACACTAGCCTCTACCACCGTTGAAGGCTTCTCTAATGATGGCTACTCTCTTTCTCTCTCACTTGAAGGCTGCCCATGAAGAATACCGGCTGTATGGGACTGTTTTGGAGGCTTCCATCGCGAAGAAATAGTGAAGGCAAGGGTATTCAATCATTTATTATGATTTCTAGCCATTGTATGTGTTGTACCAGCATTTGTACTTGCTGTACCTGCTGTACCAGCCACCATACCGGCTGTACCAGCCACTGTACTTGCTGTACCTGCTTCTGTACTTGCTATACTTGCTGTACCAGCCACCGTACCGGTTGTACCAGCCACTGTACTTGCTGTACCTGCTTCTGTACTTGCTGTACCTGCTGTACCAGCCACCGTACCGGCTGTACCAGCCACTATACCTGCTGTACCAACCATTGTACCTGCTGTACCGGCTGAATGGAGAGTTGTACTTACTGTACTAGCTCTATTGCATGAAGACCCGTGGTTTTCGGGGAAGAATCAGTACCCACACGGAGGTATATGGATTATATTGTTGGCTCGGCATTCTACAGCCTATGTTCCGGCTTGGTTGCCTTGTGTTGGGCTGTGCTATGGCATTTGTATAGGGTTAATCCGGCATCTCCCGTGGGGAGAGTAAGGCCCTCAAAGCTTGTACATGATATTATTCTCCTTGGGTAATAAAATACTCCAAGGGGGGGGGGTCGGCCCATTCCGGCCTCTATGCGGTGTCACATGTGCAAGATCCATTTTCAGCATTTGTGGATGTTTTGTCCAGCTTTATGTTTTATGCAAAGTGATGATGGATATGTGTTAAGGCTGTGGCCATGTTTAAATGTTTTAATATGCATTGATGGTATCAACAAGTGTGTCAAAGGCCCTAGTCCCCCGGGCACCCGCCCAGTTACATTGGTATCAGAGCATAGGCTTTCTTGGAAGCGAAGGCTTCCTTCTATCAATAAGGAAGAGAAAAGATCTGGAGTGGGGACCACACTTACCATCATTGCTATTAAGCATGGCCAGCCACTTCAGAGCCTATGAAGCAAGAGCATGAGCAATAGACAGCTTGGTCTAAGGATTTATGAATTCACAAAATTTATCTTGGAAGTATGGAGTTGGCTTTATGTGCACACGTTTAGCACTCTTTCCATATGGATATTGTGGATTATATTATCAAGCTTACAGGCAAGCTATATGGAGATATATCTCAAGATATCTTAAGGATATGGTGACGAGATATTTCTGTTGGCTTCATGACCAACCTGGCAAAGAACAGCTAAGTATACTTTGAGTTTGCAAAGTTGGTGCTTTTGCTATTTACTATGAAGTGTTTTTGATGTTCACTAACCCTTGTATAGCTATGCAAGGAGAAAGGTGTTGTTGTTTGCCTTGAGATGGTTTCAGGGAAACATTGTTTATGGCTCCCTTTAATGGGATGAATTCTTTTCATGGCTCCCTTTATTGGGATGGATTATATCTATGGAGATTTCTTTCTTGGACGAGATTTATATAGATATTGGGCTTCACAAGCAATTTCTATGGACGAATCTGTCCGAGTTTATAGAGAAGCAATCTTTGGATATCTCATGGATATGATGCTTTTATGGATAAAGTCCACCTCTACTCCAAGGTGTGTGGTTAGCACGGAGTATGTGGTAAGAGTTATGGTATACAAGGATTATGATATACAGGTGTATGGATTCCTGGACTTCTTTTCTAGGAATTTGGATCCATCCTCAGGTTTATGGATTATTCTTTTTGGCTCCCTTTATTTGGGATGCATTGATTTTATGGAAGTCGTGGTTATCTCATGGATCGAGGATTTCTATTGGCGGCCGAAATGCATGTAAAACTACTGGTGGTTGAAATGCCTATGAACTATGTGTAGCAGATATGCCTATAAACTATCTATGCCTGTGAGTGATTCTTATTTTATGTTACACACTTGAGTCCACCTCTCCTCCAAGGTGTGTGTTCAGAGTACCAACACGGAGTGCAAGTGGTAAGAGTGGACATGATGCCTAGTTGGTAGGGGACTTATGTCTATACCAAGGGTCATGTGGACTGACACCTTCTTGGCAGGAGACTATGTCTACGCCAAGTGTCAGTAGACTGGAATGTGGTATGCTGGGGACTTGACGTCTGCGCTCAGATCCAGTGGACGTTCTACATCCGCGTGCACGGTCAATCGGTCTTCTATTTCTCTGCCTGGTCTTTGCATATGTAAGCATGGAAGCCAGTGGAGAGTAGCATGCGTTTGACGTGACACTGGGGATTGGGGAACGAGTAATTGCTTCTTGGAGTTGGATTCAACTTAGAGTATGGACAGAGAGACATGATTATGATACCTGGACTTATGGGACTTTTTTGTCTCACCCATTTATTTTGGGACATGATTATGGTATCTTGACTTATGGGACTGTTTTCTCTCGCCCATTTATTTGGGACATGGATTATTTCAGTCATATTGGATTTTTGAGACTGTCTAGTCTCGCCCACTTGATGGGACATGATTATATCTTGAATATATGGCTTAAAGCTTAAAGTTGCGGACAACTTTTAAGAAGTTGGGGAGGATGTCACCAGCCTGGACATTTCCCAGTCTGAAAAGGGGTCTGGTGGACTCCATGATGCTTAAATATTTGGAAAGTACAAGCTTTGGGAATGGGGGATTATCCTAGAATACAAAGAACCACACTCCTAAAATTTAGGAGAGTTGCTATTTTTGGCCCGACTCCGATGGAAATTCTGTTCGCGTCATTACATCTGGAATTGAGCAGATACCAAGAGTTGGCAAAGTGCCTATGACAGAATGTCTACCATTTGGGATATTTTTAGAGGTAAAGATTATGGAAGGACCCATCTCTTAGATTGGGACATGTGGCAAGAAAGTGGACCAAAGTGAGACAAGTGGCCTGACACTTGTTAGAAAAAGGATCAAAGTGAGACAAGTGGCCTCACACTTGTCATTGTAGCCTTCTCTTGCCATTTTAGCTCATGGGAGGCCTAAATCTATAAATTGGAGCCCTCTCTCTTCATTAATGGAGGCTTTCTTGCTGCACACTAGCCTCTACCACCGTTGAAGGCTTCTCTAATGATGGCTACTCTCTTTCTCTCTCACTTGAAGGCTGCCCATGAAGAATACCGGCTGTATGGGACTGTTTTGGAGGCTTCCATTGCGAAGAAATAGTGAAGGCAAGGGTATTCAATCATTTATTATGATTTCTAGCCATTGTATGTGTTGTACCAGCATTTGTACTTGCTGTACCTGCTGTACCAGCCACCATACCGGCTGTACCAGCCACTGTACTTGCTGTACCTGCTTCTGTACTTGCTATACCTGCTGTACCAACCACCGTACCGGTTGTACCAGCCACTGTACTTGCTGTACCTGCTTCTGTACTTACTGTACCTGCTGTACCAGCCACCGTACCGGCTGTACCAGCCACTATACCTGCTGTACCAACCATTGTACCTGCTGTACCGGCTGAATGGAGAGTTGTACTTACTGTACTAGCTCTATTGCATGAAGACCCGTGGTTTTCGGGGAAGAATCAGTACCCACACGGAGGTATATGGATTATATTGTTGGCTCGGCATTCTACAGCCTATGTTCCGGCTTGGTTGCCTTGTGTTGGGCTGTGCTATGGCATTTGTATAGGGTTAATCCGGCATCTCCCGTGGGGAGAGTAAGGCCCTCAAAGCTTGTACATGATATTATTCTCCTTGGGTAATAAAATACTCCAAGGGGGGGGGTCGGCCCATTCCGGCCTCTATGCGGTGTCACATGTGCAAGATCCATTTTCAGCATTTGTGGATGTTTTGTCCAGCTTTATGTTTTATGCAAAGTGATGATGGATATGTGTTAAGGCTGTGGCCATGTTTAAATGTTTTAATATGCATTGATGGTATCAACAAGTGTGTCAAAGGCCCTAGTCCCCCGGGCACCCGCCCAGTTACATAATGTTCCTTTCTTGCATCCTTTTGAAATCAGCCTTGTGCCTTTGGTCAATTTCCATGTGCCATTTCCAAATATGGCCGTGTATCCCAAGGCATCAAGCTGGCCCACAGACAGGAGACTGGTTTTCAAACCAGGCACATACCTCACATTTGGCAGCACAAACTCACTACCATCCTGCAAAGTCAAATTCACGGTGCCCATACCTTCAATATTGCAAGCATGATCATTCCCCAAGAACACCTTTCCTCGGGAGCCTGCAGTGAAAGTTGCAAAACACTCCTTGATAGGAGTTACATGAAAAGAGGCACCCGTGTCAATAATCCAAGTCTGTGAAAGCACATCAGATTCATACATCAAGGCATGAATAACATCTGGTTCTGTGACATGCAAGTTATGAACATCAAGTGCATTAGCAGAAAAAACACATAGCACATCATCTGAGTCAGACAGTTCCTCTATGACAACACCAGAGGCCACATTGGCCTTGCTCTTGTCCTTTTCGAACTCTTCTGCTTTGCTGGAATTACTCTCTTTTTCCTTCTTTTTGTCATTTGAATGACTGGATTTCTTCTTCCGGTCTTGCTCCATCTTGTAAAACTTGCAATCTGGCTTCTTGTGGTCTTTACGACCACACTGGTAGCATGTAACATCAGATTGCTGGCCCTTGCTCTTGCTTCTACCCTTTGAATTGGTAGTAGTATTTCCCCGCTTGGTCGTCCTCCCTCGTGAGACATTTGCAGAACCGCTAGTCTCTGAGGTCTTCCTCCGGATATCTTCATTGAGAATAGCACCCCTGACTCCATCAAAAGTTAGGTTGGGATTTGTCCCAAGTGACACCACAAGTGTTTCCCAAGAGTCAGGCAAAGTAGTGAGCAAAAAGATAGCTTTCAACTTATCATCAAAAGCAGGCAATCCAGAATCCTGCATCTGATTAAGCACCCCTGTGAAAGTAGTAATATGCTCTACTGCATTCTTAGAATCATCAAGTTGCATATTCATGAGTTTCCTGATGAGATGTACCTGGTTCACTGGCGTGGTGATCTCATAGGTGCTTCTCAGCTTCTCCCAAACGGCATAGGCTGTTGTCAGCCCTTTGAGGTCTACAAGAACCTCATCAGCAACAGCCATCTGGAGATAGGCAACGGCCTTTCTGTTCAGGATTCCCCATTCATCATCTGTCATAGCAGCGGGTTTGAACTGCTCAAGTGCAGTATCACATTCCCGCAGATAGAGGATATTCTGAATCCTCACCTTCCAAAGATCAAACCCAGTGCCTGCAAACTTCTTAATCTCTAGTAGACCCTTAAGATCACTTGTAGACGCCATGACTTATCAAACTGACACTTCAGAAAGTAAGCAATAGCAAGATGTTATGTACCAGATATGGGTTGAATGTAGGATGCTCGTAGATTGATGAAACAACTTCAAGTGAAGGAGACGGCGGAAGAGTATCACCGAATGTCGATGTAAACCCGAGGGGCAGTATGTTGCTGTCTTTTGAGGGTTGCTCGAAGATCCTGGCTGCTGGAGGCGACGATGGCTGCTGCTAGTGGCCGTGGGGCTGCTGGCTGCAGCCCGGACTGCTTGTTGGTGGCCTTGGGGCTGCTGGCTGCAGCGTTGGCTGCTGCTGGTGGTCGTGGGGCTGCTGGCTGCAGCCCTAGCTGCTGCTGGTGGTCGTGGGGCTGCTGGCAGCAGTGTTGGCTGCTGCTGATGGCAGCCGTACAGAAACCAGAGGATAGAACAGCAAACGCAGCAAAGAGGGGCAGCAGAAACGCAGCAAAGGGGGGAAGCAAGGGAGAGGAAAAACGCAGCAGAAGGGCAGCAGGGGTGGAGCAGAAAACGCAGGAGAGGGAAGAGCAAGAAAAAACAGCAAAAACAGTCTCCTGCGTTAAAAAAAAAGAAGAGCAGCACTCAAAAAAAAAACGCACCATCTTGATGATAGAAGGGAGGTGTTTGACGATCCCGTAGTCAAGTGGTGGAAGACACCTCTAACTCCATAGCTTCTGCATACAGCTTCCCTCCATAGCTCTGATACCAGTTGTTGGAGGAGAATGACTCAAACACAAGAGCTTTAGCCAAGGAAGTGCAGAGGAGATAGAGAAGAGTGAGAGTGAGAGAGAGAGAGAGAACTCACACAATGCTCAAGAATATCTTGAATGTCTTATTGAGGCTCAAGGGAGACCTCGTATTTATAGTGATACAAGGGTATGGGCGGGCGCCCAACTTATGGGGCGCCCGGCGGACCAAATACAAAGAATGCCGTTACAAGGCCCAAATGGGGGCCAAATGTACAAGTAAATATATGGCCGCGAAGCTCTCGAAAAGAGCTACGCGATGATCAAGGTCCGGAGGCGAAACTGGGACTTTATACCCAACACGAATCTGCCCACCCGGTGTACTGCAAGAATCCCGGATCAGGCGCCAGTGGCTGTGGCCCATGGCGACTGCCTCCTGCTCTGACAGAGCAACCTCGTGTATACTCACATATCCAGGGTCGCGTGCCAAGTCTGCCACTATGCGCACGACCAAATGACGAATCCTTGAGGTATCCACACTCCCGGGATCCAAGAAAAAATGAGCCAACTCCCAAAGTCGGCCTATCACATCTGTCACCTCCAGATCGCTCATGTGATGCGAAAACTCAACTGCCTGAGTCTTCAAAGTGCTGAGAGCGAGCTCTAGAGTCCACTCCCGGTCACAAGGTCCACAAAGAGGGAACGAGAAGGCCACCGCTGAGTCTAGTGCCTCCTCCCCGCGGGCCGGAGGTATCACTACATGAACGCGAATGGGTGCTGGCTCATGGGGGCCCTCTGCTCCAAAAAGCCGTGTGAAGGTATAATCAAAAGCCTCCGAGCGCTGTCTAATGCCAAGGCGACTCAGCCGACTGCGGATAGATGAAATCCGTGAGGCCCTAATCGGCATAGGTCTCCTCTGTGATGCTCGAGCGAGGTCAGTGCTCAGCGCTCTCCGGACTGCAGGTGAGCGCCAGGGAACTGCCAGGGCCTCCCGGGAAGGTGAGGCGGGCGGAGGGGGAGGAGGGGGAGGCGAGGGAGGTGGAGAGGGAGCCGCTGCCGAAGCCGGAGCGGGGGCGGGAGAGGCGATGGTGGAAGCGAGGCGGAGGGAGGGGACGGGGGTGGGGGGGGGGGGAGGAGGGGGAGCTGGCATCTCCTGGTCCTCAGTCGCTGCAGGGGTCTCCTCCTGTAGGGGAGCAAAGCTGTTCCTCACGGGAACCCAGTGAGGCTGAGACTGTGGCTGCTGCTGCAGCGGTCTCTGGGCGTGCTGCTGTGGCTGTCTCCCTCGGCGGCGCCCCTGTCCAGGCTGCCACTCCGAGGTCTCTGTGGCCTGAGCAGGTGTCCCGGAGGCAGCCTGCCGAGCCGAATCTGTGGGCGGGCCATCAGTAGCCTGCTGCTGTGGTGAGGGTCGAGGTCTCCTGCGAGGGCAGGCCTTGGCCAGATGACCGACCTGCCTGCAAATGAAGCACTGGTTCGGGAGCCCCAAAACTCCACTCTCTCATCTATCCACCCCCCCCCTATCCTAGGTAGCTGAATGACCTTAGGAAGGGAGGAGATGTCAGACACCAACACTCTGACCGAAGGTAGCCCCGCTGCTCTGGCCACCACTGAAGCTGCTGAGGGGCCCGTCTCTAGTACCGAGCCCACCAATGCTCCAAGCCTGGACAGGAGCGGGGCGGAGACCAGGGAAACAAACTGTAACATGGAAGAGGCGCTCTCCCTGCTCCGCCGCTGCTGGGTCAAATCCATGCTGCCAAGGTCTGAAGAAAGCCCGAGCACCCCTGATGTCAAGGGGACTCATGGCAAGGACCTTGGCAACGCTCTGGGCGGCCTCGAACTCGATCTGATAATGTCCCCGGCCCAGAAGCTGTACATCCAAGATCTTGCCCACATCTGCAAGAAGGCGGGCCTGAAGAAGATCCCTGATCTCCCCTCTGCTGGGGCGAGTGCCGACTATACGGCAGATGGTGGAATGAGCCTGAAGGCGTTCCACCTCTGCGATGAGGCTCGCTTCCTCTTCCGGCGAAAGAGAGAGCCTGATGGGGGTGACCTCGGGGGCGGGCGAGGGGGCTGCGGATGAGCCCCTGGGGCGGGAGGAGCCTCCATCAGAGTCTGAAGCTGCGGCGAAGGCGAGGCGAAGGCGGGAACCTGCTGGAACCGAACTGCACACAGAGAGGCGGGATACGGAGCGAAAAAGAAAAAACAAAACCCCAAGGGGGGGGCGAAAGCTAGAAGGAGAAGGCGAATGAGAAAAAAGAAAAAAACCCCAAAAAAGGGGAAGGCGGGGGCTGCGCACAAGAGGGAGGGGAGGAAGCGAGCAGGCGGCAGGGGGAGGATGAGGCGCAGCAGAGTAGAGGGGGGGGCGCGAAGACAAGGGGAGGCGCGGAACAGAAAAAAAAAGGGGGGGGCGCAACAGCGGAAGCAGGCGGGGGGCTAAAAAAACCCGGCGACGGGCAATGAAGGCGGAGGGGGGGGGAGGAGCGATGGGCAGGCGGGAGGGCGAGCAGGAAGGAGGGGGCGACAGGCGCGATGCAGAACCACGAGCAGGGGAGGCGGGAGCTTCAGCGAGCCAATCAGCTTAATTTGCTAGTTGAATTCAAATGTGCAAGATAATGCAATCTTTGACTAGGGAAGCATGACGTGGTAGATGCTTCCAATAACCAGTGCAAAGATTGGCCAAATGCTTTATCAATAGCAGGTATGTGCAGTGTAGCTACACAAGGAAGGATTAAGAACGTCAAGAAATCATTCAGCATGGATTTCCTAAGAAATAATGCTTGGCTCCTCCTTTTATCTCTTAGCCTATAGAGCAGGCTCAACCTTCAAGCTTTATGTTACGACCGTGTGTTTTTCTCGACAGTATGCAAGTGTGCACGGGGACATGGTGGACAATGTGAATGGCATCAGTTTGGGGCAATAGCATCATGGACAGATTGGTTCAGTTCTTGGGGTCAAAGGTGACCCTAGGTATTAATAAGGTCTTTTTTTTATAAGCTTAGAGGGGACAAAGGTTTACAACCTTTAAAAATATAAAAGAATACCCCTTTTTGAAGATCGTGGCCTTTTTTGGAGGGGTTATGCTATTATTGGGGGTGGTGTGCTTTTTGGCTCGTGGAAAAGGCTGGCAGGCTGGTCGGGCCAGCAAACTGGGGTGCTTCCTCTTGGACGGCTGGTCACTAGGGAGCACAGGCGGTGCACAGAGCTCCAGCCTCCAGCGTAGGGCTTGCTCGCTCTCTCTCTCTCTCTCGGCACGCGGGTGGGCTGGACTGCAGGCGCACAGGGCTGAAACACATGCTCTCTTTTTGCTAAAAGCTGACGGTGCAGGACTGCAGGGTTTTCTCTCTCTTTTGAAAGGGGGTGTGCAGTCAGCAAGAGGCGCACAGCAGAATTGGAGCGGGGCAGCACACATGCTTTCTTTCTCTTTTGGAAGGAGGCGAGCAGACTGCAGGCAGCACACAGGGCTGAACAGCAGGCTTTCTCTCTCTCCATCTTGCTAGGAGTTGGGCTGCAGCACGTGGGCTCCCTCTTGGCAACAAAGTCGTCGGGCTGGGCAGCGGCACGCGCACAATCTCTCTCGCTTGGCTGTAGGCACTGGCTGCAGGAATCGCACCCAGGCGCACAGCCGAGGGATTGTTCTATTTCTGTCTCTCTCTCCCATGGAAAGGAGCGGGCTGAAGGAGGCGCACAGTTGGGGCTGCTTTGAGACTGTTTATGGGCTGTTTTGGTTGGCTGCAAGTACAGGGTCACTTGGACGTGTTTCTTGGCATGGAAGTGATGCAAGCTCGCATGGGTGCATGTTCATAGAGCAAATTAATTTCTTCCTGCTTGAAAGGAACAGAGGGACCTACAGTCGTGGACATATCTATGTTTCCATATGTTTCATGAGGAAACAGGTCACTGGATGTATGCCGTTGTTGGCACTGTCTTTGAATGGTGATGTGTATGGTTCTGTGTGGAAACAGGACAAAGGTCTCAAGGGGAAACAGGCCCTAAGGGTTTCATGTGGAAACAGGTCATAAGTTTCTTACGGAAACATGTTTTTGGTTTCTCCAGGAGATAAGCACATGCAGGCAGTGGATACAGGGATTGACACATGTTTGATACAGCCTTGCTGTTGATTGGACAGGGGTCGGGAAATCCATGGCTGAGATGGGTAGTAGCCTTGGAAGGCAAAGAGGGTTGGTACATGTGTGTCAACTGTATGCTATGTTGTGTTATGATGCGAGCAATCTTTTGGGAAACAGTTTGGAGTCTTTGTTGTGATGCAGGAGCACTGGATATGTCAGGGTGTGATATTGTTCATAGGGTGAGAGGCTATGGATGGTTGTGGCAGCCTTGATTGTGGGAGAAAGCTTCTGTATGTAGGACTCAATGTGTGGGAGTCTTTTGATGTGAACAATAGCCAGACTTGTTTGTGGATGCCGAGTGGACAAGAAGCCATGATGAAGGGTTTTTGCAGGCTTCAAGAGTTCTACTGTGATGGCTGAGTTTCCAGCCTTATTGTATTCAAAGCTCTTATAATCAAGTAAAGAAATACCGCAAGGGGCGCCACTGCGTTTTGGGGTCAATCGGTGTTCATGTACTATCTGCAGGAGCACTCTAGCTCCCCCTGTTTGTTTTCCTTTTCTAGGTGTTGAAGTGTTTTGTGTGCAAGTTTGTTTTTGCACCGCCTTTTGGTTTCGTCTGAAGATCAAGGCCGGTTTACACTTTACCACAGAAGAACTCTCATGTATAGAAGAACTCTCATGTTTTGGGGTCAATCAGTGTTCATGTACTATCTGCAGGAGCACTCTAGCTCCCCCTGTTTCCATACGTACAGCCAAGCGCCACCTACAACCTCAGTACCTGGTCGCCTTCAGTCGGGTACTGCAACCTGCATCGCCTTCAGCGTACGTGTACCAGCCCGTACAGTCAAGCGCAGCCATACAGCTGTGCGCCGCCTTCTGTAACCTGGTCGCCTTCAGTCGGGTACTGCAACAGTCAAGCGCCGCCTACTGTACCTGTTTCGAATGAGTGCGCCTGTCATCATCTGTACCTGAAACAGCAGCACACGCGTATACTGTACCTGATTCGAAGACTGCGCCAGGACAGTACTGTGGAACTGGTAGTACACGACTGCAATAGTACAGTCAAAGTACATGAACAGTACAGCACCTCGACTGAGTTGCTGAGTACCTGCACAAGACAGAAGTGGTAAGCATAACATATTTTGAATATTGGGCATTTTTATTTTCTCTGTGAAAATATACAGGCACAACAGGCAGATTTTCTAGCAAGGAAATATACAAGTTTTTTGCACAGTTGGGTGCAGCAAATTTGGGCATTTTTGGGGCATTTTGGCATTGTGTACGCCATTTGCTGCTCTACTCAGTCATTGGTGCATTGAGCTGCACATTCAGAGGATTGAGAGTGCAGGCAGATTTGGGTGAACTGTATTCAGTGGAGTACAGTTATTATCAGGGTTTTTGCTATTGGGTTTTTTGGTAAACAGGTACAACATTGTGCGTAAAGCATAATGGCAAATCAACAGCAAAGTGATGTATTCACATATTTGTCTAAGGAAGACAAATTGGATGGCACGAACTACTCCTTGTGGAGTTTTATGCTGAAAAATGTGCGTGTGGCAAAAGGTCTTTGGGATTTTGTTAGTGGTGATGAACCACGTCCAGGTCCATTGGCTCCAGAGACTCCTCCCCAAGGGGGTGCTCGTGGACGAGGACAACAGGTACAGGCTCCAAGACAGCCATTGCCTGTTCAGAGAACAAATGCTCAAAAGACATGGGATGCCAGGGATGCACAAGCTTTGTCACTCATTGCATTGTCAGTTCAAAGGTCCATTATACCTCATATTCGTTCAGCTGGCTCTTCACAGAATGCATGGGTGACTTTGGAGCAGATGTATGCTGCTCGTAATGAGGCTAGGATCTCATTTTTGAAAAGAGAGCTGGAAAATCAGAAAATGAATGAAGGAGATGATATGTCTAGCCACTTAAACAAGCTGCAGGATTTGAGAGAGCAACTCATCAATGTGGATGAGATAATTCCTGAGACACAGCTTGTGTCCACCATCTTGCACTCTTTGCCAAGATCTTACTTGGCTTTCCATACCTCTTTGAATCTCAGCATGAGGAATGCTGTTGAACCCCTCAAGTATCAGGAACTTGTTGCTCTCTTACTACAAGAGGAGCAAATGAGGAAGAATATGAATATGAACACAAATGCTGAACAAGCATTTACTACAGGTCAAAAGGGGAAAGGAAAAACTCAGCCAAAGAGTGCAAATCAAAACTCAGGTGATGGTGGTTCTTCACAAGATACCAAGAAAGGTGATGGACAGCCCAAGAAGAAGGGCAAATGTCATTACTGTAAGAAGCCAGGTCACTACATCACGGAATGTAGGAAGAGGATTGCCAAAGAGAAGGCAAAGGAAGCTGGGATGTCTGTTAATGATGCTCCTAAAGCTCCTCCAGAGACTGCTTCTTTTGTTGAGGACAGGGATTACTGTTTTTATACATGCAGCTATGATGCCTCTTGGTCTTCACAGGCACTCAGTTTGACAGAGCATGCATGTACTTGGTATTTTGATAGTGGTGCCTCAAAGCATATCACATCTCGCAGGGATTTGTTTAGTCATGTTGGCCCTGCCCCTGTTGGCAAAACTGTTCAGTGTGCCAACAATGCTTCATATCCAGTTTGTGGCATTGGGGAGATTCAGCTTACAGCCATTGATGGCTCCATTCTCCGCCTTACAGATGCCTTATATGTACCAGGGATAAAGAAGAATTTGTTGTCCATTTCTTCTTTAGCACATTGTGGAATGCAGTTCTACTTTGATGATGATAAATGCATGGTCAGAGACAAAGCAAATGCCTTGACCTTGATGCTTACTGGTACATTATGTCATGGACTTTATGAGTTGGATGCATTTCAGCCAGTGGATCAGTCTGCTTATCATGCATTCACTCTAATATCCATGGCTGGTTATGAGGCAAATCAGGCTGAAAATGATGTGTTTGAAGGTCTACTACCCATGGAGTTTCATTCCACAGTTGGTGATCCAACTCATGAGGGTACTGGACAGCCAGCAAATGATGTAGGTGGTGCAGAAATTCAGCAGCCAAATGAGCCAGAAGCTGAACCAAATATGGGACAGCAGGCACCACAGGTCAGACATATACCTAGATGGTATTTGAGGACATTACAGGACAGCCATTTAGAGGGTCCTCTTGCTGGTCGTACTCATAGGGAGACAAGGACCAATGAGCATGCACACATCATGGATTTGAATCTGGTTATGGCAGCCAGTTTACAGGATGATGATGAGCCTGATTCATTTGTGGATGCACGAGATAATGTGCATTGGAACAAAGCCATGCAGGATGAGATTGATTCTATTAAAAAGAATCAAACATGGGATTTGGTTGATCTGCCCAAAGGCAAGAAAGCAATTGGTACTAAATGGGTCTATAAGTTGAAAAGACATGCAGATGGATCCATTGACAGGTACAAAGCCCGTCTAGTTGCAAAGGGCTATGCACAGAAAAAGGGCATTGATTATGAGGAGACATTTGCTCCTACATCCCGTATGTCGACACTTAGGTGTGTCATTGCATTGGCTGCACATCGTGGTTGGGTTGTTCACCAGTTGGACATAAAGACTGCATTCCTGCATGGGGACCTCGAGGAGGAAGTTTATGTATTTCAGCCCATGGGATTTGCAGAACATGGTCATGAGGGGAAAGTTTGCAAGCTGAAAAAGGCCTTGTATGGTTTGAAACAAGCTCCACGAGCTTGGTACGCAAAAATAGATGCTTTTCTACTCACTCAGGGATTTGTGAACAGTCCATCAGAGGCCACTCTGTATGTAAAGAAAGAAGACACATATCTGCTGGTCATCAGTCTTTATGTGGATGATCTCTTGCTCATGGGATCAAATGATGACAAAATTGCAGCTTTTAAGGAGATACTGCAACAGACATTTGACATGTCTGACTTGGGCCTGTACATTACTATTTGGGCATACAGTTTGTGCAAGGATAACAGAGGCATTGGGTTGTTGCAATCACGTTATGTTGCTAAACTTCTGGAGAAGTTTAAATTTCAGGATTGCAAGCCTATTAGTACTCCTATGGAGCCTGGGATGAAACTGTCACTACAAGATGACAGTGTTTCCTTTGATGCCACTACATATGCTCAGGCTGTTGGGTGCCTCATTTACTTGTGTAATACAAGGCCAGATATTCAGTATGCAGTCTCTCAGTTGAGCAGATTCATGCACAGCCCACGGTTGTCACATTGGCAAGCTGTGAAGCGTGTATTCCGTTATTTGCAGGGTACCTCGTCTCTTGGTTTGCTTTATCCTGAGGGGGGTGACATGCAGTTGCATGCTTACAGTGATTCAGATTGGGCTGGTGACTTTGATACCAGACATTCCACTAGTGGAAATTGTTTCTTCCTTGGCGCTTCATGCATTTCTTGGCTAAGCAAGAAACAGACCACAGTGGCCACTTCGTCTTGTGAGGCAGAGTACAGAGCAGCCTACACTACTATTGTTGAGTGTGTTTGGCTGCGTCGTCTTATGACTGATATGGATATTTCAGTGGAGGAGCCTACACCTATCTATACTGATAGTCAGAGTGCCATTGCTGTGGCCAGGAATCCTGTGTTTCATGCTCGCACGAAACACATTGAGATTCACTATCATTTTGTTCGGGAGAGACTCCAGGCAGGAGATATCAGTCTGATCTACTGTCCTACAGATCAGAATGTGGCAGACATCTTCACCAAGGCATTACCACGTCCGAAATTTGAAGCATTCCGCAATGCTTTGAATTTGTTTCCTTTTGGTGGATGATGTACAGTGATCACATATCACTCCAGGGGGGTTTGTTGGGTTTTATGCTGTGTATGCACCCAGAGGAGTGCTAGTGATCATCAGTAGGTTACTGGGGCACTTTTTACTTCAGTTAGTGGAGGTTTTTTCCCCAGTTTAGTTCAGTTTCACTTATATGCAGTTTATAAGTGTTTTGGTCCACCCGGCACATTTATGGCCGGACATGTGAACACTTATCTTTCAGGGTCACTATCATGTGGCTATTGTACTTGATTTTGATCATTCATTGAAGCATACAACAGTCGTGTTCACTCCTCTGTCTCGTTTTTTCCACGCTTGCTTGAACCTGTGTAAACCCTAACCCTAACCCTTGAGTGCCTTCAATTAGCCAGGTAAGCCTGATAGTCTATGGTTGGATCTATTGCTAAGGCTTCATGAAATCCTAGTTGCAAGGCTGCTAAAGCCTCATCTTTCATTTGCTTGCCCAAGTCTTCAACACGTGTATCCAATTTACGCCCAAGTCATGAACACTCCCAAGAACAGGTCGCAGTGCTCAATTTGTCACTCCTCCACAGCAAAAAGGTAAAAAACCTTGATAGCCGGACCAAAGAAGCAGTGTCATTTTCATGCAGCTGTTTCCTACTTGATTAGCAGTAAAGATAATCCTAAAAACTGAGAGGATGGCAATAAACATGGCCTTAAAGATGAATGAATTCTTAAAGCTAAACTAGGGGAGAAAAACTATTGGAGAATATCACCAAGCATTTGTTCTTCACCTCAAGTACTCACACCGCTAGACGAAGAGCAACTTATGGCCAGGTTCATTTGGGGAATGAACGAACCTTAGACACCCTGGTCAAGAATGCCAAGCTAGTTTCCATGGCTGAAGCTGTGAGAATGGAAAAGGACTTTGCCAAAGCCTTCATCGTTAAAGCCCTGCCAAAGCCAGCTCCCTCATCCTTCAAGAGATTCCAGACACCGGGAAGTTCTTCCAACCTTTCGCCTCCAAAGAGACATCAAGGTCCCAACCAGAACTGGAGACTGGAAGTTTCAAGAATGAAGGAAGACCTTTTCCTCGAAGTTCTTTCTCAGGAACTTCGGCTCTTTCAAGAATGTAGAGGGAAGAGCTTTGAAGTGAGAACAGGTGCTTTGGATGACAAGGGTTTGGGCACCACCTCAAGGATTGCCCATCTCCTTCTGTGGGCCAAGGAAGCCAGGGTCCCAGAATTCAGAGACATACTCCTTCGTAGTAGCAGTCCACCAATCAGGGCAACCCCAAAAGAGTGAAGGATATAGCTTGCTTGTGGATTCATCTTGAAATGGTCTCCAAATTTCCCATTGTCGCTGATGGGGGCAATCCTATACATGACAAACCTTATATAACTCTTGATCCTACAAAGGACCCAAGGCACACGAAATTCCACCACCCACAGACCCATGCATAAACCCAAAAGTGTCTCACGCACCTACTGTGCCAAGGTGCCACTTTGACATGGTTGGATAACTCTACACCGTCAGTTATCTTTTGGATGAGCATTGTGGGGGAATCATTGGAGCATCTAGAGAGATTGAAACAAAACTCGAGAACAAACAAGCAAGAGATTCCACACATGCCCATGCTATTCCAAATTTGTAGAGAACCAGTGTTTTCAGCATCCAAGGCTCCTCATGCATCCACCTTAGGAAAGGTTCAGCAGCCCAATGTGCAAGCTCACCAATAGTCAGAACATATTGAAAAACGCAACCCACCACATTTCAACACTCCCACCTGGCAGGTTCTTATATTTCTGAACTATGCAAAATACAAGATGTTACCACAGATTTACTGTTTTGCCCGTGTTTTTAAACCTTGTAAGTTGTGAGCCCGTCATGTCATGTATGGAACACATGTACGTGGGAGTAAGATAGAAGGAGCCTAGGATGTTATAAAATTATGCAAGCTACAGTTATTTGGGCATGTGAATGGATGAATGTAAAAGGTGGTCAATGGTCAAAAAGTAGGCACATGAAAAGTGCAAAGGTGCACAAAGAATGTGGGCATTTATGAACACATGGATGGCACAAGTGTGCATAGAACATGTGGATGAGAACTCTACGAGAGCTACATATGGATGTATCAAGCTCATTCTCATAGTGCAAAAACGTGATGTTTTGATTAGCCTTGACTCATACCTTAATCACCTCTATTAGTGTTGATATCATGCTCTAATGATGTCTTCTTTCATCTTATATGTCATGTGCATGAATATGCCATGGACATTCTCAGAGATTATCCAGAAGAGGCGGCCAGAAAAAGACAGTTAGAACCAGAATTTTGGAGCACAAGGTGCACAAAAGAACAGTTTTGGACTTGGAGCAGGGACATGGAAGGCATAGGATGCTGTCGGCTGCTGAAAGGGAGCTGTCGGCTGAGATAAAACAGGTTGTTGGCTGAACCAGATAAGGCAGCTGTAGGGCGCATCAAAGATATGGAATATTGTCTAGTCGGGACTGCTGGCGGCCAGTTCTCCTTTGATCCAAGAGGACTATAAAAGGGTGCAAGTGCTCATCATTGTAGGCATTCACTCCCATAAGGGGTGGGTCCTTAGGGTCCAAGTAGGGACTAGCCTTTTGGGTGTTTATAACCTTTTTTGCAAGGCAGCCTAGGGCTGTGGACTGAGTACCTTTTTGAACCATATTAATATACTGAATTTCCAGCATATCTCTCTCTCTCTCTACTCTCTTTATGTCTGCATTTTGCAGCTTCCGCGTGCTACATTGGTATCAAAGCAAAGGGTTGCCAGGGATGGATGGATGACAGAGGGACTTCGGGGAAAGATTGGGATGATGACAGTCATCCAAGAACAGGTTGGAATCCCGTCATCAAGTTTAGTAGAGGGGGATGTCATGTGCATGAAAGATGCCATGGACATTCTCAGGTGCTGGTCCAGAAGAGGCAGCTAGATAAAGAGTATGAACCAGACAGAGCTAGGACTTGGAGCACAAGGTACAATATTTGGACTGGAGAAGGACAAGGATGCACTGACGGCTGCATGGTAGAGCTGTCGACTGAAGCAGATAAGACTCCAGGAGCTATCGGCCAAGGCGGCTACAGGCATATCTATGTTTATAGATTTTATGATTATTTTTGTCCAGTAGGCTGGTCGGCCAGCACTCCAAGAAATCCAAGAGGGTATAAAAGACCAAGGAGCTCATTGTGTAGATTCATTCACCCCTTTATGGAGTGGATCCTTAGGGTCCCAGATAGGGATAGATTTTGGTGATGTTCACCTTTTCCAAGAGGGCAGCCAAGGGCTGTAGATTAGGAGTACCTTTTTGTACTATATAAATATACTGAATTTCCAGCATATCTCTCTCTCTCTTCTACTCTCTCTTCATATCTGCGTTTTGCATCAGCATGTTTCCAGGAGTGTTTAGGGCTCAAAGAAGACCCCCAGAGCTTCCGCGTGTTACATTGGTATCAGAGCATCAGGCTCAACAAAGCTAAACACTGAATCAGTCCCATATGATGGTGTACAGGTCCAAGGTACAGGAAAGTACACGGATACGAAGCCCAAGGCAAGGAACACAAAATCGGGAAGAGCTCCCAGGAGGTTTGTTGGTGGTGTTCCACAAAGCCAAAGGGAATGGCAGTCCTGTGAGCCAGATAGGTTCTCGGGCAACGGTCCCAAGGGAGGTTTATCCTCCAAGGGGTGATGTGAGAGTGCCAGACTCATTTCTCAGGAATGAAGACCAAGACAGTGTTCGGAGTCAGGGCAAGAATGGATTGTGGACTAGATGGAACAGATGCATAGATCTTATTCAGAGACAGAGTGGTTTTGGAGACCGGGCCGGGTTTTCGGAGAAAAGGTTGCCAAAGTTAGATGGATGACAGAGGGACTCCGGGAATAAAGTGGGATGATGACAGTCATCCAAGAACAGGTTGGAATCCCGTCATCAAGTTTAGCAAAGGGGGATGTCATGTGCATGAATATGCCATGGACATTCTCAGAGATTATCTAGAAGAGGCGGCCAGAAAAAGACAGTTAGAACCAGAATTTTGGAGCACAAGGTGCACAAGAGAACCAATTTGGACTTGGAGCAGAGACATGGAAGGCATAGGATGCTGTCGGCTGCTGAAAGGGAGCTGTCAGCTGAGATAAGACAGGTTGTCGACTGAACCAGATGAGGCAGCTGCAGGGCGCATCAAAGATATGGAATATTGTCTAGTCGGCTGGCCGACTACTAGTCGGCCAGTTCTCCTTTGATCCAAGAGGATTATAAAAGGGTGCAAGTGCTCATCATTGTAGGCATTCACTCCCATAAGGGGTGGGTCCTTAGGGTCCAGGTAGGGACTAGACTTTTGGGTGTTTATCACCTTTTTTACAAGGCAACCTAGGGCTGTGGACTGAGTACCTTTTTGTACCATATTAATATACTGGATTTCCAGCATATCTCTCTCTCTCTACTCTCTCTTCACGTTTGCGTTTTGCATCAGCATGTTCTCAGGAGTGTGTAGGGCTTAAAGAAGACCCCCAGAGCTTCCGCGTGTTCCATTATATCCACCATAGCTCTCTCTTGCAACTGTCACACACTCCATAGCTATCTCAAATCATGTATTTTCTCAACTTGGTATCAGAGCTAGGCTCACCACTGCATGATTAGTCTCAGCATTACTGGTATTATCAAGATAAATTAAGCTACTCACTAATTACAAGCAACCTTATCCGCTAGCTCATGTAGTAACTACTATTGAAAACCTTGGTTCTCCCTTTTCTCCCCAACATTGGGCAAGCTCTTCTAAGAGAGTATAGAGCATCTTAAGGCGACCACATACACTAAAGAAACAAAGCAAAGTCGTCAAGAATCAAGCGAATTTGACGCTATAGAGTCCAGCACTAAAAAATTTGGGAAAATTTTGACGAGCTCGCGCAAAATCCGGCTAATTCCAACCATACCTAGGGGCTTTTGAAGATGCTAAACACGTTGGTGGTCTCGAATTTTCGATTGGTGGCGTCAAGCGATGTAAGTTTGTAACCATTGTGGAAGAATGGGACATGTAATGGCTCAATGTCATTATCGAACAAGCCCAAGCTTACATGTGATGCATGTGGCATGGTAGGTCACCTTGAGAAGAATTGTTGGTCAAAAGAAAAGTAATAATCCAATGTAATGGTGAAAGCAACTCTTGATGATGCTCCAAAAGAACATCTTTTCTAGATATGATTGTCAAGTTGATGAGAAGAAAGGTATATCTGATTGCACTACATGTCTAGAATTAACCCTTACACTTTCTGGTTATTGTGCCACTTTCTATATTTTTACAGATTGGGAAGCATAAGGAAGGGACAACCATGGTCTCAGAATCATGGCAAATGGGGGACCTTGAATTTCCAGCAGCAGCAAGGTGCATAGCCCTACCAACACATAGTAGGCATGTGGAAGAGCTTGAAGATGAACTGTGTATATGGAAAAATAGCCTCTATTTTGATACACGTAAGGGGCAAGAGTTTCAGGATCGAGGTGAAGGCAATGACAAGCTTTCAAGTTTATGTCATAATCACCTCTAGCCACCGATGATGTAGGCTAAGTAATTTATATGTGTCTCCATCAATGGGGAGCAAAGAATGTCATGTGATGTCATGTTATATATATACCTCCTACTCTTGGGATGAGACCCATTTGGACACCAAGAGGGGGTGTTGAAATGTGGTGTCTGTCATGTATGGGACACATGTATGTGGGAGTAAGGTAGAAGGTGCCTAGGATGTTATAAAATTGGAATGGATGCAAGCTAAGGTTATTTAGACATGTGAATGGATGAATGTAAAAGGTGGTCAATGGTCCAAAAGTAGGCACATGAAAAATGCAAGGGTACACAAGCAATGTGAGCATTTATAAACACATGGATGGCATGAGTGTGCTTAGAACATGTAAATGAGAGCTCTATGAGAGCTACATATGGATGTATCAAGCTTATTGTCATAATGCAAAAACATGATGTTTTGATTAGCCTTTACTCGTACCTTAATCATCTCTATTAGTGTTGATATCATGCTCTAATGATGTCTTCTTTTATCTTTTATCCACCATAGCTCTCTTGCAACTCTCACACACTCCATAACCATCTCAAATCATGCGTTTTCTCAACTGAAGCCCTTGAGTGGGTGATTGGGACCCTATCAAGTGTTGTCTCTGCCTCTTCTCTCTCTTGACAATTAAGTTTAATGCACGCCTTGATCATCATCAACACTTCCGCAACAAAGTACATATAATAGGGAGACTTCCAAGCAATTAACTCTAATAATCAATATCATCCTCTCAAATGTTTCCATTTCCCTTGCAACTTAACACACATGCCCCAACCCCCATAACCACCTTGACAAGAATCATCTCTTATACATAATATTTATATCTTGATAATTCTTTCAGTCCAAGTATCATGAAACATGCTGTCTGGGATGTTGTGTCTCAAACAACTAAGCTTTATCTTTCAATCCAAGTATAATCGCTGGGATGTTGTGTCTCAAACAACCCTAAGAGAAACATCAATGGGAAGGACCTAACAACTCAAGAGTACATACGCACCCAAATCTGCCAATGAGGTTTGACTTAGACAACATAAGTATCTCATTGTAAGCTAGTAAGAAAACGTATTGAAAAGTATTGGAAGTGAAGCTATTAAGGATGAAGTAGGGTCTACTTTGCCAATGGGTAGGGTTTTCTGAAACCGGCCCTTGGTAGAGACCAGAGACCAAAGTGCGGTTGTCATGGCCCTGTGAAATTGGTACGGCATATGTGTGGGCATGGTGGTCTGTGAGCAAGATGAACATTTAATTGTTCATACTTGGGTGCCCGGACAAAAAGTTAACTTGTGGACATCCCCAAGTGTGAAGGTGTAACATGCGGAAGCTCTGGGGAGTCTTCTTTCAGCCCTAAACACTCTTGGAAACCTTCTGATGCAAAAACGCACCATCTGATGCAAAAACGCAGGTAGAGAGAGAGTAGAGAGAGAGAGTGAGAAGTGCTGGAAATTCAGTGTATACTATGGTACAAAAAGGTACATATCTGCAGCCCTTGGCTGCCTTCTTGAAAAGGTGGTAAAACACCCAAAATTCTGCCCTAGACTAGGACTCCTACTGACTCAAACCCCTAGTGGGTTGAATGAATAAAACAAGGAGCAAGGAGCCCTATTTATAGCCCTTGGAGTATGTGGGAAACTGGCCGACTGCTGGTCGGCCAGTTCCATGACCATCAATGCTGCCCGACTGCTGTACACGTTGGCCGACTGTACTCCAGTCCACACACTTCAGCGCTTTCAGCCGACACACCCTTCTGGTAGTACTGCTGACGTCAGCCTTCATGCAGCCGACAGTCCTTTCTGGCAGCCGACAGCTTCCTTTGGTCCTTGTTGCAGTCTACACTGCCAAGAGTGCTCTATCATCCTGGTTCTACTCTTTATCTGGCTGCCTCTTCTGGATTTAGCTCTCAGACTGTCCATGGCATTGCTAATGCACATGACAGAAGGGGGACCAAAGGATTAAAGTTTATAACCTTAAGTGGCCCCTAGGAATAAGTGCCCCCTAGGCATAAGTTTATAAACTTGGGTGGCCCCCTAGGATTTTTATGGGGAGAGGGGGGTGGGCTGCACACGCTTGGAGTTGGCAGTCTGCGCAGGTGCTCACCAAACCAGGTTGCAGGTGGACAGAACTACAGGCGGCTGTAGGACAATAGCCGTACAGAGCTGGGCCTGGGTTTTTGCAGGCGGCTGCAGGACAGTTGATACACGGAGAATTGGGCGAGGGAAGACTGCTGGCGGGCTGTTGACTAGACAGCAGGCGCAACCTGAAACTCTCCTCTCTCTCTCTCTCTCTCTCTCTCTCTCCCCTCGTGTGAGCTCTGGAGGGTAAAGGCAGGTGGCTGTAATTCAGGACAGCAGACACTATACTCTAAGGGCTGGTGTATGTGATGAGGATTGGACTGAGGGACAGCAGTGTACCGGCTGAATATCTTTCCCTCTCTTTCCACTGGCTTTACAACTGTTTCAGAGTTGTTTCATCTAGCCCTTTGTGAGAGGAGGGGTGTGGCAGTTTGAAGGGTGGAAACAGAGTTAGATTGTGGATTTGTTCTTTGGCCAAGTTTGAGGCTATGATCATGGAACAGCTAGATGCGTGCGCAAGGCTTCCATGTTGCATTGTCTTTGTTGATTAGAGGAGACAGTAGTGTGTTGCTTTTGTGGGACACAGATCTGTGTGTGTATCCTCTATGCTAAGAGGTCTTGAGGGTTGCCAGATTGGACATGCAGGTTTCTTTTCCTTGACTGGCTTTGTTGTACTCAGTTGTGCTGGAGCACTTTGGCTCCCCAATGTCTGTGTTTTACCTTGCTGAATTTACAGTTTTGAGAGAGCGTGTTAAATGTTTGCTTACTACCCTTTGGGATTCATCTGAAGGCCGGTTTCAAGGTTCCGTTGCCGGGATACATCATCCACTTCTTCAAGAGGGTGAGCTCGTGGTTGTCTCGGGATACACACTGCTGTAAAAATCAGCAAGATGTCAAGAAGCTATGATGATTGGGAAGATGAAGAATAGGACTCCTCTCTTGTAAGAGAAGCTGAGCATGAACAAACTGCTAAAGATGCACTTAATGCAGATGTAGTGCAGTCAGATGACTCCGGGACGAGCAAGAGTGGATATGCAAAAGAAAGCAACCGATAGTCATGCGCTCTTTGGAGTTTGCATTGGGTGACTAGATGCTTTTGTAGTGAGGTAGCCTCTTGTTGGCAGTTACTAGATCACTGAAGAATTCATTGTGTCATGTGAGTCTACTTGGACCTTTCCGGGATGAGATGTGCTTACGGATGTATCAGATGCAATCCTTATGGTAGTGGAAGAGCATCATGCGGTTCTTATACCAGGAGCAGATACTAGCACATGAGGAAAGGGAGGCTCAAGGCAAAGTTTCTTGTTGCTAGCCTGTGAAGTATATAGACTTTTCACTGATGGATGCGATATGGATGGAGGAGGGTGACTGTGCAGATTCACCCCAGGATTTGCAACTTTATCTTGAGGCTTTTCAGTTGGAGCCGACTCTTGTCGAGGCTTATACAGGTTCAGCTCAGCATGGGTCTAGAGCATTACTTGGTGCTCAAGAGGGGGGTAGCACCTCCACTCGCTTGAGGTAGACAAGCTCAAATTGGTATCTAGAACTTGCTTGGTGTTTCATTGCGTATTCACTCGGGGTACTGCTACTTGCCAGTATATCTGCTTGTTGGGACTTCTATGATATTGTGTTCTAGACACATGAGATGGTGGTTGAGTATGATTCACAGTCGCGCACACTTTGAACTATAGTTGCAACTATGGATATCTCTGCTCACAAGAATGGTTTGCAGAGATAGAGTTTGCCTTGAGAACTAGAGTATGATTGAGGAAGATTGGGACGCTAATCTTTGTCATATGGTTCTCGCTGTTTTAGACCACATGGTTGGTCAAACACTTCGAGACTCCACGGAGGGCATAAGTCTTGCGAGCAGCTATGCAGTTAGATCGAACTATGTTTATACATGTATACGTATACTTCCTGTGGTAGTATTGTATTTTGGTGCCATTGGATCTTGGTATCAATGAGAATACATGGGGAATACTCCGGATTGTGTTGTATGAGGAATATATGTGGTTATGGTACATCAGGTACTTAAGTATGTTCAGGGTGTACCACTAGTTGTGGGTCTTGCGGGATGGCCATATGAGAAGTGGATACAGCATCAGACCGGATATATGTATAAAGTACCTACTAGATGTATGTTTGGATGCATTGAGTGCTTTCATATGCTCATGATGTACCACTAGTCGTGGATCTTGCGAGATGGCAACGGGCGTAAGGCTTGCGAGCAGCCCTTAGACAGTGGGTAAAGCATCTTGAGGAGCATGTTGCTTGTGAAAGTGAAAGCATATGTGTGTCGTATGTGGAATGATACCTGGTTTTGTTTTTGGCTAGCTCAGGTTATATGTTTCCACTTGGTTTTAGACTTTTACTACAGGTTTTCAAGGCTTATGTCACTTGGCGGTGACAGTGTGGCCATATTGTGAAGGATGATTTGGTGTCATTGTATGGGCACAATTGCGGGCTAGTGCTTTTGTCATATGAGCAGTCTTTGCTTGTGGGATCCTTTGCCATGCTTTTGAGTGCAATCGGGGAATGCCATCACTCTGTGTATTGTCGGCAATTATATGTTTGCCCAGATCATGGCTGTGGAGGGGCAACAGGTTGGAGCAATGGCTTTATGACAGGGACTGCTTTTGGGCAGTTTGTTACAGCTTGCCATGGCTCATGTGTTCATGATCATGCAGGATTCAGTCGTGCACATGAGTTGTGGGCTATTGTATATGCTGATGTTGTGGGAACACAGCTTTGTTTTGGGACTGTTTTTGGGCTGTTTTGGTTGGCTGCAAGTACAGCTATGTGCATGGGTTTTTGGCTGCATTTACAAGGTCACATGGATGTGTTTCTTAGCATGGAAGTGATGCAAGCTCGTATGGGTGGATGTACATAGGGCAGATTGCTTTCTTCCTGATTGAAAGGAATAGAGGGACCTACAGTTTTGGGCATACCCATGTATCTCAGTTTTGGCGCAGAATTACAGCCATACATATTCAAATAGAACTCTCTTGTTTGTGTGCCATGTTGGTACTATGTTTGAGAGGGTGCTATGGATGATTTTCATGTGGGGGACAAGACAAAAGTTTCATGCTGGGTCAGACCAGATGTTTCATGGGAAACAGGCCATTGGATGCACGCTGGAACATGTCTTTGCTTCGCGTGGGAAACATGCTTTTGGTTTTTCCAAGAGATAGGTCACATGCAAGCAGTGGTTACGTGAATGGACACATGTTGTATCATATGTTGTGCTGTGATATGAGTTCTCTTTTGGAAACAGATTGGAGTCCTTTTTGCTAGAAATAGAAGCACTGGATGTCTCACGATGTATGTTGTCCATAGGGTGACAAACCAAGGGTCGTCGAGATACCTTGATTGTGGGAGAAAGCTTCTCTTTGTAGGACTCAATGCATGAGAGTCTTTTGTCTATGGGTAATCCGTTGTTCACTTGGAATGCAATCGAGGACGCTTGCCATTTTTCAAGAGGGGGGTATGTCATGGCCCTATGAAATTGGTACAGCATATGTGTGGGCATGGTGGTCTATGAGCAAGATGAACATTTAATTGTTCATACTTGGGTGCCCGGACAAAATGTTAACTTGTGGACATCCCCAAGTGTGAAGGGGGACCAAAGGATTAAAGTTTATAACTTTAAGTGGCCCCTAGGAATAAGTGGCCCCTAAGCATAAGTTTATAAACTTGGGTGGCCCCCTAGGATTTTTATGGGGAGAGGGGGCTACT
This sequence comes from Cibotium barometz, assembly GCF_041138505.1. Lineage (NCBI taxonomy): Eukaryota > Viridiplantae > Streptophyta > Polypodiopsida > Cyatheales > Cibotiaceae > Cibotium > Cibotium barometz. The sequence continues at coordinate 34,326,990 of NC_141049.1, read as the reverse complement.
CTACTTTTAGAGTACACGCCTCCCTCTCTATCTCTCTCTTGCTTTTTCTGAAAGGAGGGCGCATAGAGCCTAGGTGATTGCAGGTGTGGAGAGAAGGCAGCTGCAGCAAAAAGCACATAGTGGGCTGCACACGCTTGGAGTTGGCAATTTGCGCAGGTGCTCACCAAACCAAGTTGCAGGTGGACAGAACTACAGGCGACTGTAGGACAGTAGCCGTACAGAGCTGGGCGTGGGTTTTTGCAGGCGGCTACAAGACAGTTGATACACAGAGAATTGGGCGAGGGAAGACTGCTGGCGAACTGTTGACTAGACAGCAGGCGCAACCTGAAACTCTCTCTCTCTCTCTCTCTCTCTCTCTCTCTCTCTCTCTCTCGTGTGAGCTCTCGAGGGTAAAGGCAGGTGGCTGTAATTCAGGACATCAGACACTATACTCTCAGGGCTGGTGTATCTAACAAGGATTGGACTGAGGGACAGCAGTGTACCGGCTGAATATCACTCTCTCTTTCCACTGGCTTACAACTGTTTCAGAGTTGTTTCATCTGGCCCTTTGTTGTGAGACGAGGAATGTGGCAGTTTGAAGGGTGGAAACAGAGTTAGATTGTGGATTTGTTCTTTGACCGAGTTTGAGGCTATGATCATGGAACAGCTAGATACGTGCTCAAGGCTTCCATGTTGCATTGTCTTGGTTGATTAGAGGAGACAGCAGTGTGTTGCTTTTGTGGGACACAGATCTGTATGTGTATCCTCTATGCTAAGAGGTCTTGAGGGTTACCAGATTGGACATGCAGGTTTCTTTTCCTTGACTGGCTTTGTTGTACTGAGTTAAGCTTTTCCATTGAATTTGAATAAAGAAATACCGAAAGGGGCGCCAAGCTATGGGGCCAACAGGTGTCGTCTTGTTATTTGTGTAGGAGCACTCTGGCTCCCCAGTGTCTGTGTTTTACCTTGCTGAATTTACAGTTTTGAGAGAGCGTGTTAAATGTTTGCTTATTGCCCTTTGGGATTCATATGAAGGCCGGTTTCAACGGTAGACTAGCAGTCACCCAAACACACTTGTAATCCAACAAATAAGACAGACAAAAGGGAGCTAGATTGCTCCTACACAAAAAGAACAACACCACCTGTTGGCCCCAAAGCTTGGCACCCCTTTCGGTATTTCTTTATTCACATTCAATGAAAGAGTTTAACTAAATACATCATGGCCATTCATGGCTTATACATATGCACGTTCAATCTGCCAGTCCTCTTGTCCTCTTAGCATAGAGGTTTCACACAACCCTGTGCCCAAAACACCACACTGTTATTCACCTCTAATCTGCCAAGATAGTACATCCACGAGGCCCTGATTATGCATCCAATTGGACCATGCACATAGGCAAAACACAGCCATATATCAGCCCGTAGACTCTTCCAAATCAGTCCAAAAACTTGCCCTGTTTCCACCCTCCGAACTGCCAAACCCTTCCTCTCACAAAGGGCCAAAGGAGCACCTCCAAAACAGTCTCGAACTAGTGGAAAGAGGGACTCGGTTGTGCACCGTCTGCAGTCCCACCTGCTCGCAAAGAAAGGGGGAGAGAGAGAGAGAGAGAGAGAGAGAGAGAGAGAGAAACCTCCAGACCTTGTGTCACCTTCCCCCATAGAGAGAAGAAAAAGAAAAGAGAAACCTGCTGTCCTGCAGTCCTGGCCGCCGGCCTACTCACAAAGGGAGAGCTGTTCGCCTGCAGACTGCCCGCCCACGTGCAGTCAAGACATGCCGGTTCTCCACAGCCCAGTCCACGTGCAGTCCAGCCGTCGCCAAAGAGAGAGAGAGAGAGAGAGAGAGAGAGAGAAGATCGTTTCTGTCCTGTGTGCCCTTTTTCAGAGAAAAACCACCCACGTATGCTGTAACCCGACTGTGTGCCCAATGAGAGAATCAACCAGTCGCATGTCTCCTGCCCCACACTTCACAAGAGCGTGAGAGAGAATTCAGTGTGCAGTTCTGTGTGCCCAGCAAAACTCCCCACCAGCCTTTCAAAAGAGTGAGAGAAAAGCACACGTATCTGCAGCTGCAGTCAACTTGCTCCAAAAAAAAACCCCAATAATAGCGTAGGCCTCCCCCAAATGGGCCACGACTCTCTAAAAAGAGTATTCCTTTACTTTAAAGGCTTTTAACCCTTTGTTCCCTCTTGAGGTTTTAATAAAACCTTACTCCCCTCCACACATGGGGTTGTTTTAATAAAACCCTTGCCCTAGGATCACCTTGACCCCAAGTATGAACATTAAAAATATGTCTTGCACACCGACCACCATGCTCACACATAGGCTGCACAAATTCACAAGGTCATGACAGTTTTCATTGCGCTGAATATGCATTATACTCCAAAGGCATTTCAAGTCCAACAGAGTAAACCCTACACCATGGCAAAGCAGGAAACCTCTGCTGTGATAAACCCTGAAATATTAAAATTGCAGGAAACATTTTTCTATGCAATGTCCATGTTCCATACCTAGTGTCCAAGCATTCTGAGGAAGTTAGAATTTGAAAAACTGTATCAAAAATGGACTCTCACGCAAAAGAATAGAGAATCCAATGAAGTGAGTAAAATATGTGTCTACGGTCCAATCAGCAAATCACTATCAAAACCCGTATTTAGCTTTTGTGATTTCCAAGATGCCTCTCTCTGTGCAATTCACACTCAAAGTCAACATTATGGGCAATAGGGTTCTAGACACTAAGTTGTGAAGCACAAAAATAAACTATACTGCAAAATACAGAGGGTTTTTGTTTCACAGGGTAAACATAACATCAATAATGCATCTCGGGTCCACCACATTACAATGGAACCCTGAGCCATTACATAGCACAAGGCCATTATATTGCAATTACATAGGGTTTTTGTTTCATAGGGTAAAGATAACATCGATAATGCGTCACACATCCACCCCAATGGAACCTTGATCCATTACATAGCACAAGGCCATTACATTGCAATTGGAGGCAGGAAGTCTTCACCTGTCCAATGTCCATGATTTACATCCCATCTCCATTCACATCCAGATTCAAAACTTTCTAAGCAAGCTAGAGTGCTAAACTTTGCGTTCTCTTTACACAAACTTTTGATTGAAGCAAGCAGTGTAATTAAATCACAACAGTGATAAACCCGAAATAATTCCGTTATAGGCAAGAACCCGTGACATAACAGTCAACGAAAAATCAGGGTTTAGGATACTACGATGCTGAAGCACAGAAATCGTTAAGGGAAGGGGAGAAGCTACCATACCTGCTCCTGCTGCAAGCGGCGGATGCGATCGGAGGGCTGCCATGTGAGCCAGACAACGTCAGGGGGGGCCGAGCCCCTTGCTTCACCTCGTCGGCGGCCACTATCAGAGGCCCCGCCATTGATTATGGCAGAGCCTCCACCTCCTCCTCGCGAGGAGTCTCTGCTTCGAGGATTTGAGAAGCTGGAACCGTAGTAATCTCTGCTGCTGCTGTAGTTGCTGCTGTTGTCCCAACTGCCTGCAGAAGAAGAGCGGCGTGAGGGCGAAGGGGAAGACGACAGTGGAAAAGCAGCTGCTGTTCCAGCTCCTGCTCCAGAGCGCAGGTGTGGAGGAACGTAGGGCATGGCTGTGGTGTTCAAAAGATCTCTCCTTCTCTCTGTGTGATGTCTGTTATCCCTCTCACGCTACTAGAAATCATGAAAACCACCACCAAAGTATTCAATTATTATAAGGTCAAAGGTGGTGTGTATTTTGTGAGGGGTGGGATCACTTCTATAGTAAGGTTTAGGAGGGTCGGTTTTAGGGGGGCATTGAGGTCAGAGGCCAACATGCACTTGTTATTAGCTGCTACTTCAATTCACTTTCTACATCCAATGACCAATCCAACATGCACTTGTTATTAGCTGCTACTTCAATTCACTATCTACATCTAATGATCAATCCATACTATGACGATCATTGATACTCTAAAGAAGTTCATTAAAACTATTTTGGTAGCACTAATTAGCTTTACTTGCAAGGAGGGGTTTCAACATGGCTTGAAAACTTTGCTAACTTCAAAACTTCTCAAGCCTTCGTATACCCTCAAAATGGGCAAAGGACCAACCTCAATGTCACCCTTTTATCGATCCTCATATAAGCCTATAGTATTGTTCTACGAGGCCATTGAGGCAAAAGGCCGACCTCACCAACCTCAATGTCACCCTTTCAAGAGGTCATTGAGGTAAAAGGCCAGTCTCACCCCCTAACTCCATGACGAACATGCAGTCTTCTATCTAAATTCACTATCTACATCCAATATATAGTATGAAGATAGTCAAAAAAAGTTTATCAAAGCTATTTCAATAACACTGAATAGCTTTACTTATATTTCTATTTGACATCAAATGTTTGGCTAACTCCAAAAATATGTCAAGGCTTTGTATGCTCTCACAATGGGGGGGGGGACCTTAAAATAACCCTCAAAACGACCCTTGTACAGGCCTCACCATAGTAGCAATACCAAGACTTGTAACAACGGTAATACTTATTTTGCCTACTATTTAAACAACATCTAAAGTTGTAAGACCAAATGCACAAAAACATATACATTCTGAAAATGTACATTTTAAGTGCAAGTATATATTGCCCTTAATGAGAGTGTACATCAAAAGCATTTTCTTTTTTTTTATAGAGAGGGCATTGGGTGCATCCCTCTTCCTTCCTTATATGTACATCAAATATTTATTTTTACTTTTTTGGATGAGGGAAGGGGGGTATTCTTCATTCCCTACAATATGCTTTTTTCATTGAACTTGGTTCTCTGTTTGACCTTTTTGCTATATCTTTATACTCTTTACTCCATGTGCCTTCAATAGGGTTTATGAGAAGTGTCATGGATATGTCATGATGCAAGAGGCGATGAGTGTTATAATGAAACATATGTGCATACAATTCATATAATATGCCTTGGGGAGCAACACCTTGCATGGTCATCCATTACACTATAGGGTTACAATGATCATTAAAATCAATCCATGTAATGCCTTCAAGAGCAACACCATCCATTACACTACAAGGAAATGTTGATTAAGGTTGTGATATGATCATTAAAATCAAGCAGCAGCTATAATAATACTTTATTAACACAATGAGAAACCTATTCAAACGATTACATGCATAAGGTTGTTGTTGACACAAAGAAGAACAGGTTCTCATTGAATTATTCTTCTTTGTGTGGTGATCTTCTTCTTCTTCTTCTTGACATAAGAGAAAGAAGGATACATAATAAGACATAAAATACAAAGAAGAGCGCCCATCTTATCACACTAAAAGGAGGAGGAGAAGGAGAGCCACATCACAGCTAAAGAAGAAGACCTTTTTATTCTTCTTCTTTTTCATGATTAGAAAGAAGAAGGAGAAGAGTAGATTCTAAAAGCAGCATGATCTCTCTCTCTCTATGTGTGTGTGTGTGTGTGTGTGTGTGTGTGTGTGTGTGTAAAAGTGCGTGTGCACGCATGCATCCATACGTGGGTGCATGGTAGGGTGTGTATATGTGTGCGTGCATGCACACATCTACACGTGTGTGTGTGTGTGTGTAAGCGTGTGTGACAATTTTGTTACTTACATGACAAGATCAATCGTATATGAGAAGTAACAACCTCCTCAAAATGCTCCCCCAATGTAGATGGTCATAAAATACCCACCTGCACACATGTATTTCCTAACAATAGCATAGGCTACATCCTCTGAGTCTCAACTCCACACACTAAATCTTAAATTTATATACATACATACATATGCATTGGTTTCCCCGTCCGAACATGACTTGTAATTTTTGATTTTATGCTAACAGATCTCAAAAAGTCCTACTGGGAGAGATAGACGCTATGTACCAATGATGAAGTGCAAAAAGATAATTTCTTTCACTACCTATTTATTAATAAACTTTTGGAATATGATTCACCTGTGGAGGTATTACTATAGCAGCCTTTAATTTGGTCTTAGGAGATCATGATGCTTTACAAAATGTCAAAATCAGATAGAAGTACACTGCAAGTTTAAAGAAATTATTTTGCAGGCAAGATTTTTTACATGAAGAACAAACTCCTCCCTATTTTTGTTCCAATTTTAAGACTTTTGCTAGAGAATTTACTGATTTTGGCTCACATGTGTGCATGGTGGATCTAAATATAATTTCAAATATGACTCTTAAAAATCTACTTGTTGCAAAGGGGACTAAATCACATCTCGGTAGAGCCTTTCAATCCACATCTGGCAATCAGTGCCATATTAGATTATCTAGCAGACATTGTTAGTAAACTCCAACTAGAGTCTTCACAATTTAATGTGATTGCTTCGGCAATCCCCCACCTATTTATGGAAAAAATCAAAGGGTTTCCCAAGAAATGGATCTCAAACAAGAACTCTTGGGTTGACCCTTGCTTTATGCATTCTTCATCACAACTACTTGAAAAGTTCATGGTGATAGGACTGGTTGGATAAAGCACCGAATAATGTATCCATCATTTGTAAACATCTTGCTTATGAGGCAGGAAGAAAAAGAGTATCAAGAGAAGAATTCTATGGGCTTTCAGACAATCCTTTAGAGATAGTCAATGGTATATACAGGAAGAACTTAGAAGAATGAATATTGAATTCCTTAACACTAGATTACTTGTACTTGTCCCTACTTTTAAAATCCACAAGAACAAATTCAGATGAATTTCTAATGCTGCTAACTGTATCTTCATAGAAATCACTTCAATCGTCTTCACTAATGTTCTTAACTTGGTTCTTTGTGACTTTCATACAATCTGCGGGATTAAGCAGTGGGAACTTAAAGTTTTTTTAGGCATCCAATCTAACCCTTTTTTTAGGCATCCAATCTAACCCTTTTTGGATTACAAAAAACCTCAACTGAGGTAATTCTAAATCTTCAAGAATCTATCTTTCATATATTCACTGTAGATATCACACAATGCTATGAAAACATCCCATTGAGGCTGGCCTCATGAACATACTTTATAAGGTATGTAATATGGTGTTTGAAAAAAGGAAGAGGGATGGATTCTCCAAAGTTTCTCTAAGTCATGGTAATGCGCAATGGGCTAAAAATTTGTTAAGCTAGATTTCCAATGACAATAGATGGAGGAGATATTCAACATAACTAGATTTTCAATTACTATTGATGGAGGAGATATTCAGCATTTCCTTTTTTAGCTTTTTAATCACAATTTCGTTCAACTGGGTACTCAAGTGTTTAAACAAATGAAATGTATTCCCATGGGGTTCTCATGTTCCCTGGTTATGTGTAATGTCTATTTTGCTTATTTTGAATACTACTTTTTTGTTTCTCATGCGGATAATAGTACACATAAAACAATGCTAGAAAGCAAAACACTCTATTAGTTATATGGATGATATCCTCGATGATCTGAATTGTCCTCTGTTTGCTTCACTCCTCAAAGAAATTTACCCAATCGACCTTATTTCAATCAAACCTACCTAGATAAACGGGTTCTACATTGATGTCAGTTTCTTTGTCACCAAGATTAACTATCTAAATATTGAATTTGCCCTGATAAGCCCTTTTAAGGGAGAATTTATCACACGATAGACTTGGAAACGGGAAAAACTACCAATTATACCTTCAAAATTTGTAAAGAGGAAAAATAATCGCCCCTTTACTCAAGCCTTAAATACCATTCTTGGGTCTTTTCACTTGGTAATTGCAACCGGACCTTTAATTTTCTTGAAGAGAATAATCAAAAGACTCATAAAAATTATATCAAATATCAAAACAACTACTTGAATTAAATTGAAAATTAAAGCACATATCAAAACATAGAGCAAGAGAAAGAAATACATCACCATCAACACAAGGCAACACAAGACTGGGTGCAATCTTCCCCCCCCAACGTGAGTGGCTTCTTCTCGCGTGGGTATTTTTATATATTCCAAAAAGTAGGCTTTCAGCCAAAAATAAAGTATACATCCATATTTGGACTTTGCCATTTAATTAGCCTTTGTCCTCAAACCTTCTAAGGTTTGCACTATTTTTCTAGTTCAATAATCTAACTTGTGCACATATGCACATTACAAAATAAATCAACTAGTGCTCGTACGCACACTGTACAATAAATTGACGCGTGCGCAACACACATCACACTGATGTCAAAATAATATCAATCGCCATAATACAATCACAAAATATTGTGAGATCGATCCACACGCCATAATACAGTCACAAAATATTGTGAGATCGGTCCACACGCCATGACTCAATCCACCATCCGTGCGACACCTAAATCGGTACCCTTGCACACCTCATCACCTAAACTCATAAACATAAACCACGTCAGTAGTAACAATCAATTGACATCACATCACATCAATCCTAACGTGTTCATGATGAGAAATAGGCATCATAAAAAATATATACAAATTTAAATGACCATGATTATTATTCAAATAACATGGGTCATAACAGTCCTCCCTGTTGGGAATCAACTGTCCTCAGTTGCGTAATCAATGAGTGGATGGCTTCATGGTACAAGTGGAGGACAAGATCATCACATCAAACAATTTCAAAAAAATAAAACCAAACAAGTGAACGCATGTAAAAGGGATCTAAGTGTCCCATACCACATAGGTACCTTCCACATACAAACACTCGCTAGTGAAAGATAGTAGACATAGATACGTCTGGGGTAGGCATGTAAAACCAATCTAATGTCCCATACCATAGATTAATTCCACACGACACTACCTTAAGAACAGAAGTTTGAGACAGAGTAGCTAATTCCCTCTGAAACTTTCATTCCGACATAACTTTTCTCTATCCTCAAAATTAAACTACAAGTCATTCCAAAAATAAATTAGGTCGAAATGGAAATTCTTATCAACTTAAAATTGAAAAATAATCACTTACATTACTGTCAAAATAACTTGATGAATTCTGGGGATTTGTTCTTGATCTTCATCTTGATGAATTCTCGAGATTTGTTTTTGATCTTGATCTTAATCTTGATGAATTCTCGAGATTTGTTTTCGATCTTAATCTTAATCTTGTAATTGTCTAACTAAATTTCAAAAATTATAATCTTTGAATAGGTTTATAATTCTTGAATTTGTGAATCTTACTTGTAAACAATGAAATCTAAAGGGGATCTTGATCTTAAACTTAAACTTGAAATCAAAACTTGAATAAAATTAGACATCTTGTGCCCTAGTTGATAGCAAGAACTTGATGTACTAATAATGAATCTTGGCTTAGATTAAAAATACTTGAATAAACGAAAATTGAGAGATTAGTCTTTAATTAATCATAATTGCAATTCTTGAATAAATCTTGTTCTTAAGGGGTTTAAATCTTGTGGTTGAATATATTTTTGACTTAACAATTCTTGGTCTAGAAAGAATCTTGTACTTGGATAGATCTTAAACTAGAACACTAGAAAATTTAGACAAAACTTTACTTGAAAGAATCTTGTACTCAGATAGATCTTAAACTAGAACACTTGAAAATTTAGATAAAGTTTTACTTGAATTGTTATAAACTTTGTAATTGTGATTGGCATACAACTTAAGCTTGGTTTCTAATCACTTGAGAGCTATTTCTTTACTTTTCTCATCATCACTAAATTCGATGGTGAAGCAATTGATAACTTGAATCAAAGACTAGAGAAACTTGCTTGGTTCTTGAATCTTCAAATTGGTCTTAATCTTCTATGAAATGTCTAGCAATTATTTTTACTTGAATTTGGGCAACTAGATCTTGAAGATAACTTTTTCTAATCTTGTTTTGATCTTTCTAGTCAGGTCACTGTATCTAAAATTCTTTTTAGGAGCTAAAGTTTTCTAACTAGGTCTAGAAGAAAAGAATATTTAGAAAACAGATACAAAAGCAAACAAGAAATTGTATACAATAAATAAATTTTTTTACACATACCTCCACCTTTGGTTAATGTGTCGAGTCCGTTAACCTCTTCGGTGTCAAGCTGTTCCTGAATAGTACGATGATGCGGATATTCACGCATTTCTTGACAGTTAAAAGAATAGGAAAAATTAAAAACAAGAGAAAAGATATGATTTCTTATCTCATATGGAATGTCGAGCTAGATGTGAATCCTGCCAAGTTAGCTCAATACACAAATGCATAATTTTTCAAGAAATAATCCATGTACTTTTAAAATTAAAGCTTTATTAATTAAAGCTCAAAGAGTTTCTTAATTAAGCTTAATAATAAAAGCTTTGCTTAACATGATTTTCTACTAATTTAAATGTAACGCATAATTAAATCCAAACTTAATAAAGGCCCAAATGAAATGATTAGGTGAATTCAATCATCTTGGAATTCATGAAGTTCAATGCAGATTTGTTAAAGAAAAACTTTAGAAGAAATTATAATCAGTGCATAATGATTTCAATATTTGCAACTTATATATATACAAAGCTTTTATGCTGGTTAATAAACTTTTAATTAAGCTTATTAAAGCTTTTATAAGCTTTACAATTTCTTTTTCTTCCACGGCTATTCACAGAGCGCAGCGAGTAAGAGTAAAAAGGGAGATTTTTTTATTTTTATTTTTATTTTTAATGTAAATTAGTGCCTCCTGGATTTAGACTAACCAGCCAAGATTAAAGCAAAGCTCACAAAGCTTTTAGCTAATTTAAGCTTTGTAATAATCAAAGCTAATTAGCTAATTTGAGGTTTGAAAATTCCTCCTTCCAACCTGAATTCGCAGCCGTGGGCGCCGCCGGCCGGATGAAGTGCGCAGCTTGAAAATTCCTCCCCCCCCAAATTCGCAGCGCTAGCCGCGCCGCCGCAGGTGGGATAGATAGAGGAGCCCCTGAATTTGCAGCGCTCGGGTATGAAGGAGGGAGAGAGAAGCAAATTGGAAAATTATATATAGATATATTACTCCAAGATTTGCGCCCAGCGCAGCGCAGCGCAGAGGAGGAAAAAATAAAAATAAAAATTTAAAAGTAATTCTTTTTTTTGAAAGTAACTCTTGAAGCATCCTCAACCCTCTATTATAGAAATTGAGCAAAGGAAAGGTTTAGCAATTCTGCTTATGGCTCTCCATGCTCCTCTGCTTGCTCTTTCAATCCGTACAGACAGATTAGGAAGAGGATTAGTGAAGAGGAAGGTGGTTTCATGGTTTTGAGAAACCCACTAATGGTTTTCCACCTAGTTTTACCCTTTGGACAATAAATTGATGGAGATTGATTACCCAATGGTTAAAAACAAGCTTAATTTCATCCATACATAAACAAAAATCCCTAAACGTGTTCTTCTTCAATTTAAATTCAAGAAAATTACCAAAATCACCTCTCTTTTTGTCTCTTTCACCTCTTTTGACCGCCTTCAAGAAAATTAAATTACACCAAAGCTCTAATACCACTGCAACCGGACCTTTAATTTTCTTGAAGAGAATAATCAAAAGACTCATAAAAATTATATCAAATATCAAAACAACTACTGGAATTAAATTGAAAATTAAAGCACATATCAAAACATAGAGGAAGAGAAAGAAATACATCACCACCATCAACACAAGGCAACACAAGACTGGGTGCAATCTTCCCCCCCAACGTGAGTGGCTTCTTCTCGCGTGGGTATTTTTATATATTCCAAAAAGTAGGCTTTCAGCCAAAAATAAAGTATACATCCATATTTGGACTTTGCCATTTAATTAGCCTTTGTCCTCAATTTTAGCCTTTGTCCTCAATTAACCTTTGTCCTCAAACCTTCTAAGGTTTGCACTATTTTTCTAATTCAATAATCTAACTTGTGCACATATGCACATTACAAAATAAATCAACTAGTGCTCGCACACTGTACAATAAATTGACGTGTGCACACACACACATCACACTGATGTCAAAATAATATCAATCGCCATAATACAGTCACAAAATATTGTGAGATCGGTCCACACGCCATGACTCAATCCACCAACCTAAATCGGTACCCTCGCACTGTGCAACACCTAAATCGGTACCCTTGCACACCTCATCACCTAAACTCATAAACATAAACCACGTCAGTAGTAGTAACAATCAATTGACATCACATCAATCAATCCTAACGTGTTCATGATGAGAAATAGGCATCATAAAAAATATATACAAATTTAAATGACCATGATTATTATTCAAATAACATAGGTCATAACAGTAATATACTCTTCGGCTAACCCTTTTGTTGCCTTTGAGGATGCTTTTAAACTTATCAATAAGTTTTCTAACAATGGCTTTAGAAAAGTTGATGTTCTTAGGGTTGTCATTAATTGTTTGGCTCACAATGAATGGCATGGGGTTAGATTCAACCCATCTCTACTTATATCAATTTATTGAGGCAGTAATCCCATAGTCTCATGAGGCCTATCGCCTCCTCAATATTTGTTAAGTATGGTGCCTGGGTATGGTGAGCACACACACGCGCACGCACACGCTCATGTTGATGTGTTAATATAACTAACTCGAGAGTTTTTTTTTATAACCATTATTAAGGGCTTTTAACTTGGCTACAATATCTTTGGTTTTATTACCATAATGGGGCCAGCGCGCCTTTGGCTTTTACGTTAGCTACTCTGGCTGCATGCGCATAATCGCTATGCACACGTCGATTCTTCATGAAAGCTCATGTGGCAGTGGTAACTGGCACCCTTTACTTAGCCTCAACTGTAAAATGGACACCATATGGGGTGACTTACACAAACTCACTTACCCTATATTGTGCATTATTGGTTTTTCTTTGGCTATGTCCATCGTTCTTGCTTCAGCTGCTCTGGGAGCTCATCCTCTCATGTACTTACTATTATGTAAGGGTTTGATGTATTGTCTATGCTACCGATGGCAATTTTATCGCATGGGATAATGATTACTTGAATCCCTTTTTACTGATTACAAGCACAAAGGCTCTGTGATTTTTGGACATATGCATCTTGTTGCCGCATGTCCATATAGATTTTGGTTATGTTCTTATATCTCTGAATATTGCTACTGTTTGCCCTAGCATACTCATGTCATGCAAAGGATTATTAAAATTGATGATTAACAATACCTGATGATATTTTAAATTTTGATGTTAGGGCATACACATCTTGCTGTTGCATGCCCCATATAGACTCTGGTTTTGGTTGTATTTCTCTGAATACTGCATCGGTTTGCCCTAGCAAATGCATTGGCATGTCACGCAAAGATCTCTTAACACCTGTGATTAATGGAACCCTTTGATTTCTGAGACATGTATTTTTCTCGTGAAGGTCGGGTGCTTATGGGAGAATGATTTTATGAATCCCATCTAAAAGGTTTTGAATACTCTGACATGTGCATCATGTTGTTTGCATGCCACACATATATATTCTAGAAAAAGCTTCTAATTTTGCTCCTCTGATTTTTGCAAATATTAGCCCTAATGCATGTCAGGCAATGGACCTTTAATATTGACAACTACCTGTGCAAACTTGAAGTGTGGTCATTTCTGAAATTCTGTCCCATGCTTTAAACTATGTATTATGTTGTCTCTTGAATTAATGGGTACAGGTGCTATGTATTCTCTTGAATTAATGATTAAATGATGTATTAATTGTATATGAGGTCGGCTTCGGAGATAAGTGTGCCACTGAGAAATCTCTAAAAAATATAATTTTTTTAAATTGGCTAGGTTCAATGCATGCCCTTCAGGTTCTATATAATGTATCTCTAATAATAGTTTGCACCCTTGATTTAAGTCTGACTTCTCTATGAGGGCGTTGCTTCGTCTTTATCTGATAAATGGTTGACTATCTCGCATAGCTATCTTGATCTTAGACCCAGCATCGTGATATTTTCTCTCTGATAGATGAACCCACTCATGATGTGTCCTGTAGAAACTTACACAATGGTTTTCTACGATTTTGCGAGATTGGGGATATTGCAGTTAGCTCTTTGACGAGACAATTATAAGGTACCTTTGAACAAATATGGCTAGGTCCATGGCTAAAGCCCACTAGGATACCGAATTGGCATCTATCTCTTTTCAATTACACTTAGCTGATTATAAGACACGTGATCTTCTACATGCTAATAAGGACATCTTATAAAGGGATTTCCCCTGGTCCCAAGTTTTTGCCTAAATACTAGGTCTTAACTTTAGCTGAATATATGGATCCACTCCATTTGCCTTCTACTTGACCCGAATATAGCTTTGGGTGACATCTATAACATGTGGTAGATCTTAGGACACCTGTAATACACATACAGGTTAATAACTTGTTTGCCTGTTTTGGATGGATGCATGTAACATGATCTACCCTCTCAAATACCTTGCAGTTTAAGCTTTATGACACATGTTGCATTGTTGGAGCACAATCTCCTTTAACTCATGACATGATTATTGTAAACAATATTATTGTTATGTAATCATGTTAAACACTTCATTTATCAAGATTGTTTGGGTCCTCAAAATTTTTGTTTGGCTATGGATATGTTATTAAATATAGATTAAAAAACACACACACACACATGTGCACATGTATGTATTCACACACACACACACTCCCATGCACCCACGCATGCATGTATGCACGCGTACGCGTATGTGTACGTGCACACGTACACATACATACGCATGAAAGCGTGCACAGGCACACACACATATATACATACATGCATGCACTTTGTTGGTAACCATACCTCTCCATAGGTTTGATAAAAAAATAGGTGTGCTAAACATGTTGATTTCTTCTTGTAGAAAGGAAATCCTAGTAAAGTTTTATAGAGATATAATGAAGGTTATGAATATGTAGAGTAAGTATATTCCTTTTTGGCTATATGGTGGGATTACCTTAAACATATGGCATTAAAATCAATAAGATAGATGGAAGAATGTAGAGATATAATGAAGGTTATGAATATATAGAGTAAGTATGTTCCTTTTTGGCTATGTGGTGGGATTACCTTAAACATATGGCATTACAATCAATAAGATAGATGGAAGAATGCTAATGATAGGAGGCAATGCATGCTGAAGGATAGGCACGAGAGGACTATTTTTAAAGAACATATGGAGACACGCATTGAGTTGGGGTTCACACAATGGAGACACACATTGAGTTAGGGTTGCATGGAAACACACATTGAGTTGGGGTTTGTTGAATTTGCAACAAGGTGATGAGATATGGTGGATCAAATACAAGAATCAACATGATTAGCAAGTAATTAGAAGGTGATTAAGATAAGATTAGTGCACAATTAATCTAATAGTATAATGTAGTCATGGATACTAAAAAACTAGCGAATTCCATTAGGTCAATGCCTCAATTTATAGCTTTTACATCTACAAGGTGCCAAGCATCTAATCCCATTGATTTCTCCTTGATTTGTGCCGCCTCCCCTATATCTAGGGGCACCTTTTCCTAGAATCTTTCCACACCCCTATATTCAGTCATGCTACCCTTGACTCTCTCATTCAGTAGATTCTTCTCACCTTTTCACTGCTACCCACTCAATTACAGACTCCCTTTTATAGTCTCTAGCTAAGGGCTTGTTCCCGCACACACCCATTCACTTGCATATTTCAACAGGGTTTACACAATGGAGATACACATTAAGTTATGGTCTTAGGCCTCGTTGTATTGCCTAGAGACACATATTGAGTTGGGGTCTTTCTCCATTGTTGTATTGAGTTAGTGCAAAAACATGGAGTTTTGAATGAAAGTGGATGTCTTTAGAATCCACCCCTCTTTTTTCATGTATCCATTGAGTTAGTGCACAAACATGGAGTTTTGGATACGAGTGGATGTCTTTAGAAAAGCCATCCATGTATCCATTGAATAAAGTGATATTACCTTCCCCTTATGTTTCCTTAACCTTACAGACAATGGTGAGTATTTGGAGTTATGTTTCCTTAACCTTACATATAATGGTGAGTATTTAGAGTTAAGCAAGTTTGTGGTTCATTTTTATCTTTTGAAGTAAAGGATTTAGACTTACTTCTAGCAGAACTATAACCGAATAAGGGGGAGTTATGTTTCCTTAACCTTAGAGTTAAGCAAGTTTGTGGTTCATTTTTATCTTTTGAAGTAAAGGATTTAGACTTACTTCTAGCAGAACTATAACCGAATAAGGGGGAGAGAAAAGAAGTAAAAGTGTTAGGAGTGCCAAAGGATGTGTTGGGTTTATTTCTTGGGGGAGATGAAGAGGATTCAATATCTATGCAAGGGTTCAGCAAAGCATTTATAAGCTTAATGCCTTTAAATTGTCCATAGCTAGTAAGTATGGTACCTGGCTCTGTTCCTTCGAGTTCAATGATCACATCCAACACAATCTATATAAACTGTAAGAAGGAAATTTATGCTAAAACCAAGTTCCTAGCTTGTCCACCAAGCTAAGAACATAGAAGTGAAAGATGGAAGACCATCGGCTTATCTGGAAACAAATCCTCTACGTGATTCAAAACAAACCATATAGCATGGTCAAACCATATTATACTTGTCACAGGGTGCATTAGGATTAAGAAATTTGCATGCACATTTTAGATAAGGTCTATGAATATTCCATATAGTTTTTGAGTAATAATATGTATTAGCTTTGGAAAAGGTCATGATACCTTCCTAAAGGGCATGCACTGAACCTAGCCAACAATATATATATATATATATATTAGAGATTACTTACTCTCACGCTTATTTTAGAAGCCAGCCTCATATACAATTAATACATCGTTTAATCATTAATTCAAGAGAATACATAGCACCTGTACCCATTAATTCAAAAGACAACATAATACACAATTTAAAGCATGGGACAAAATTTCAAAAACAACCACACGACAAGTCCCCACAGGTAGCTGATATTAAAGGTCCATTGCCTTACATGTATTAGGGCTAACATTCACAAAAATCAGAGGAGAAAAATCAGAAACTTTTTTTAGAATTTATATGCGTGGCATGCAAACAACAGGATGCGCATGCCAAAGTATTCATACCCCAAGAAAAACCTTTAGATGGGATTCATAAAATCGCTCTCCCATAAGTACCTGACCTTCATGAGAGCAAAGTACGTATGTATTAGAAATCAAAGGGTTCATTAATCACAGGTTGTAAGAGCCCTTTGCATGACATGCCAATGCGTTACTAGGGCAAACCGATGCAATCTTCAAAGAAATATGACCAAAACTAGAGTCTATATGGAGCATGCAACATCAAGATGTGTAAGCCCTAACATCAAAATTTAAAATATCATCAGGTACCGTTAATCATTGATTTTAATAATTCTTTGCATGACATGCGTATGCTAGGGAAAACAGTAGCAATATTCAGAGACATAAGAACATAACCAAAATCTATATAGATCATGCGACAACAAGATGCATATGTCCAAAAATCACAGAGCCTTTGTGCTTGTAATCAGTAAAAGGGATAAGTAATCATTATCCCATGCGATAAGACTGCCATTAGTAGCATAGACAATACATCAAACCCTTACAGAATAGTAAGTACCTGACAGGATAAGCTCCTAACTGAAGCAAGAACGATGGACATGGCCGGAGAAAAACTAATAATGCATAATACAGGCTAAGTGAGTTTGTGTAACTCACCCCATATGGTGTCCATTTTATAGTCAAGGTCGAGCAGAGGGTGCCAGCTACCACCATGAGCTTTCATGAAGAATCAGCATGTGCAGAGCAATTATGCGCATGTAGCTAGAGTAGCCAATGTAATAGCCAGAGGCGCGTAGACCCCATTATGGTAATAAAGCCAAAGATATTATAGCCAAGTTAAAAGCCCTTGATAATGGTTATAAAAAAAAACTCTCGAGTCGGTTATGTTAACATAGCAACATGTGTGTGTGTGTGTGTGTGTGTGTGTGTATATGTATGAATGTACGTATATATGTGTGTGTGTGTGTGTGTATGTATCAAATTTCTTACTTACATCATATGAGAAGTAACAACCTTCCCAGGGTGCTCCGCCAAATGCTAGTGGTCATAAAAGACCCACTCACACACATGTACATCCTAGAGATAGCATAGGCTACCTCCATTAAGTCTCAACTACACATATTCCATGATGAAACGATGGAGTGTCTATGTAGACAATATGTAAATCATCTAGCACCAACTAGAAAACTTTCAAACCTGTATATAGGGGCACAACACTACTCTCCCCAAACTATCA